>NC_137137.1:25782613-25785113 GCF_949319135.1 Squalius cephalus | reverse complement strand
ATCAGGTAGGCCTATTGTATCTACATAAAAATATACTAGGTTTGTGACGGTGAGAATATTTTACCACTGGTTAATCTATGTGTGACACCGCTGGGGGCTTTTGAATCGCCAACTTAAAAACGAAAGTAAAATATGCTCGTCCACACTGACATTGATAGTGGTTGAGCGAGCGTTTCAAATGAATTCCTATGGAAGTAGGAATTAACTGAAAAACATTCACTCTGTTCTGCTCGTTCCTCGCCGTGGATGCGCACCGTTATGAATGCCCGTGCAGCCATGAGCATTTTAGTTTAATTTTACAATTAGCGCCTTTCGGGGGGTGGATTGCTTGAAATTATTTTACAAAAGCACAATGTTGTGTTTTATTGCGACTGTACACACATATAAGTTAACACTTTGCAGTTTGAATGTCGTCCTGTATAATGACGGAGTATGTTTTTATGTGTCCACTGTTCAATCGCGCCCACGCCACACACACACACACACGGTTTACTATCTTTGTGGGGACTCTCCATAGACTTAATGGTTTTATACTGTACAAACTGTATATTCTATCTCCTCACACTAACCCTACCCCTAAACCTACCTATCCCAGAAAACTTTCTGCATTTTTACATTTCCAAAAAAAACTCATTCTGTATGATTTATAAGCTTGTTTACCCATGGGGACCTCTATTTAGGTCCCCACTGTGACATGAGTCCCCATGAGTCTGTGTGCATTCAGGTTGAAGTCCCCACCGGGATAGAAAAACATGAACACACATATACACACACACACACACACACACACACACACACACACACACACACACACACACAAACACACAAACACACATTCCAGTATTGCAATCTTGACATCGCAGCCTGTTCATTATAGCCTTAATAAAATATAATAATAAAATAGTTAACCTAACATATAAAAATTACACTGCTCTAAATAGTCAGTAGTACAATTCGTACATTCACAGTAAGCACCGCACCACTGTGATGTTTCAAGCACATTTTTGCGCGTGTGAAGAGGATGATTTTTTCCGTCGATATTGGAACACGAGTGAAGAACAAAGCCTATAATAAAGAATAGTTTAGCATCCAAATACATCGCAAATGCTGAAACATTTTGATTCTAATGAGAGGGTTACGTGAGCCCAACAGTGCTTACTTTCGTTTTTATTTTTACATTAAATTTAAAAGATTTGTTGTGGAATATTTTGAGTGTATCATAAAATCAGAATAAGGTAATAAGGTTTCTGTCTTATATATATATATATATATATATATATATATATATATATAAAAATATAGCTGCGAGCAGCGATGAAGGGCCAAAGCCGGTGGCACCGCCACCCCGGTGCCTTTAGGTAACTAAAGGCAACAGGGTTGCGGTGCCACCGGCTTGGGCCCGTAATCGCTGCTCGCAGCTATATTTTTTTTTCTTTTTCTTCATTATTTTTTTTTTTGCCTTTTTGCCACTTTTGGGGCCCTTAACATGCTCAAAAACTCTTGAAATTTTGCACACACGTCAGAACCTGCGGCCATCAGGGCCGGGCTGAAGCTGGTACCGGGGCGTGGCAGGGGGGCTCGACAGCGCCCCCTGGAATGGGGTCCGAAAACTTGGTCCATAAATCAAACACGCTTGCATGTATTAATATGAAACTCAGTACACATATAGATCTCATCGGGCCGAACAACTTTCGTGCTCTAAGTTTTACAAAAGCCCAACAGGAAGTCGGTTATTATACGTTGTTTGGAAAACGCATACAATGGAATGTGAAATACTCCTCCTAGGGATTTCATCCAATCGCCACCAAACTCGGTGAGAATAAAGTCAAGACATTGAGGATGAATTCTTGCGAACGGATTTTTGATATCTCGAACGGTTTGGCCGTGGCGAGGAAACGAATTTATGGTGAATAATGGGACACAGGAAGTGTGTTATAACTTCTGCATACATTAACTGATCTTGATGAAACTTCAGCAGTGTGTTCGTTGTAAGAGGCCGATCACATGGATGTGACTATTGTGAGTCAAAGTTATAGCGCCACCAACTGGCAGCAGGAAGTGTGTCACTTTCAAAATGCTTTGAAATCACCCTCTTATTTTTACCCGATTTGCTTCAACCTTTGTGTATAATGTAGACACACGGCAGATGTAGACCTGTGAAAGGATTTTTCATATCTTTAATACGGTTACCGTGGCAACGCTTCAAACTTTAATATTCTTTTTTGATGCTTTTGAGACTCTTAACATACTTGAAATTGCATGAAACTCAACAGACACATTACATTTATTAGCCAGTAGACATGTGCAAAGTTTCAGAAACGGGCGTGGTGGAATGGCTCAGTAGCGCCACCTTTAGTCAAAAATGGGGGCTTAGTTTTTCCTAGAATCACAAAACTTGGTATGTATATTGTTCTCATCAAGCCGGAAAACTTTCTAATTTACAGTCATATTCTCAGACCAAGAGGAAGTCAGATATTTTGGTTTGAATGTGATTTTTTGG
>NC_137137.1:25760113-25777613 GCF_949319135.1 Squalius cephalus | reverse complement strand
CACAAACTGGCAGCAGGAAGTGTGTCACTTTCAAAATGCCTTTGACAAAATTGGGGGGTTTAGTTGTATATACAGTAACAAAAATCAGTACGTACATTGGTCTCATCGAGCCGGACAACTTTCTAATTTAAAGTAATTTGCTCCAACCAACAGGAAGTCAGATATTTAGGTCTGAATGTGGATTTTTGGGATATTTCAGACTCTGAGTTTTTAGCTACTCCTCCTAACTGGTTTATTTTTTTCACACCAAACTTTTTCAACACGATGAAAATACATTAAAGATGCTAAATTGTGAACGGATATTAAATATTTCAAACAGTTTTGATATAGTGAGGGATTAAAGTAATGTACAAAAAGGAAACGCTAAAAGCCTCATCTTCTAAAAATGTAATTATACACCATTTATTTCTATATAAAAGTATACAAATATCACAACTAAACCCATTTTATTCTTTTTTTTTTTTTTCAATTTAAGAATTACTTATACGTTTAAAAATAGCATTGTACTCTTTAGTCCCATAAAAGTCAAGTCATACATAGGGCTATACTGCCCTCTTGTGTTCAAAATCAGGTAGGCCTATTGTATCTATATAAAAATAAACTAGGTATGTGACGGTGAGAATATTTTACCACCAGTTAATCAACGGGTTAATCAACGTTAATCAATGTTGTGGAATATTTTGAGTGTATCATAAAATCAGAATAAAGTAAGACAAGTAATATTTTCTGTCTTCTATATATATATATATATATATATATATATATATATATATATATATATATATATATATATATATATATATATATATATATTAGAGGTGGGCATAGATTAATTTGTTTAATCTAGATTAATCTAGATTAATTTTGAAATTAATCTAGATTAATCTAGATTAAAATGGCTCATTTGAATTCTGCCGAAGGCATTAAGAGTATGTGTGCTACCCAAATAATGACTATAAAAGTAAGTCTTTGAGAACGGGTTTCTCAAGCCAGGTGGCGCATTAGACCAGGGGCTCATCTCCTGTTTCCAAAATGCATCACAAACTGCTTGAGAAAGCTGTTCTACTCATAGACTGTAAAAGGTTACTACTGTACTGTTACCGTCCGTAGGCAACATTAGGTAGGCCTATGTTATTATCAACTTCTATAGGCTATCAATTAGGGATGGGCAATATGGCCTAAAATCCATATTGTGATATACATTGCAGCCTCTTGCAATAACGATATTATAATAAAACCATTTCAGAACAGGTTACACAGACTCTGCTAAACAAGAGTTTTTTTTTTTTTTTTTTTGTTTTTTTTTGAAGGTGTATGTAGTTTTGAGAACATATATTGTGCAAAACTGTAAGTATACAACATAATTTTGCAGATAAATAAAATGTAAGTACACTAGCTGCAGAGACTTAATTAGGTCTAATGTTTATTATGGCTTGGAGCTTATGAAACCCCAAATTTAAAATGAGAATATTGTCTAACTGATGTCTTTTCAGTTAAAAAGAAACACAACAACGATTCTTAAAATCGGGCGCTTTTAATAAAAAGAGATTATGTGCTACACCACTCACTAAGATATATTGGGAATAATACGCGCGCTGGTATTCAGTGATATGTTTCGTTTTGAATTTGAGGTGGTAGAACGGATTAGTCGTGTGTTAACTTCCCGAACTGTTACACCACACAGTCTACGTCGGACGGCTTAAATCCGAACCAAGTCCAAATAATGGATGTTGCACCGATCTTTTACACCAGCTTTCACTTTCAGCCGTGTTTACTTAAGATGACGACGAATATGATGCGTTGCAGCCGGGTGTTCCTCGCGGCCGCGGGTAGATTGCGTCATCATAGCTTGTGTAGATTGAGCCAGCTCCCAACGCTCCCAACCCAACTTGGAGAATAGATTAACGGCGATATTTTTTTTATCGCGCGATAAGAGTCTCGCGTTAACGCAGCACGTTAACGCCGATAACGGCCCACCACTAATATATATATATATGTGTGTGTGTGTGTGTGTGTGTGTATGTATGTATGTATGCATGTATGTATATATATATATATATATATATATATATAAATATAGCTGCGAGCAGCGATGAAGGGCCAAAGCCGGCGGCACCGCCACCCCGGTGCCTTTAGGTAACTAAAGGCACCGGGGTTGCGGTGCCACCGGCTTGGGCCCGTAATCGCTGCTCGCAGCTATATTTAGGGCCCAAGCCCTGAAAGGGCGAAGGCCCTATTGTTTTCGTTAGGATTATTTGTTATTATTATTATTTTTTTCTACTTCTCGGGCACTTTTGGGGCCCTTAACATGCTCGAAAACTCTTGAAACTTTGCACACAGGTCAGAACCCGCGGCCATCAGGGCCGCGCTGAAGCTGGCACCCGGGCGTGGCAGGGGGGCTCGACAGCGCCCCCTAGAAAACAATCTGAAATCTTGGACACATACAAGAACGTATTAGTATGAAACTTGGTACACATATAGATCTCATCAGGCCGAACAACTTCCGCAGTCTATGTTATTAGCGCCGCCCAACAGGAAGTCGGCTATTCAGGGTTGTTTGAAAAACGTATGCTGTGGAATTTAATGTACTCCTCCTACAGAATTCATCCGATCCCCACCAAACTCGGTCAGCGTGAAGTCAAGACATTGAGGATGCTAAATTGCGGACGGATTTTTGATATCTCGAACGGTTTGGCCGTGGCGAGGAAACGAATTTATGGCGAGAAAAGAGAAACAGGAAGTGTGTTATAACTTCTGCATACATTAACTGATCTTGATAAAACTTCAGCAGTGTGTTCGTTTTCAGAGGCCGATCACATTGATGTGACTATTGTGAGTCAAAGTTATAGCGCCACCAACTGGCAGCAGGAAGTGTGTCACTTTCAAAATTCTTTGATGTCACCCTCTTAGGTTTACCCGATTTGCTTCAAACTTTATGTGTATAATGTAGACACACGGCAGATGTAGACCTGTTTAAGGATTATTGATATCTTAGATACTGTTGCCGTGGCAACGCATCAAACTTTAATATTCTTTTCGGATGCGTTTGAGACTCTTAGCATGCTTGAAATTGGATGAAACTCGACAGATACATCACATTTATTAGCCAGTAGACATGTGAAAAGTTTCAGAAACGGGCGTGGCAGGGGGGCTCAACAGCGCCCCCTTGAACGGGGTCTGAAAACTTGGTCCATATATCAAACACGCTTGCATGAATTAATATGAAACTCGGTACACATATAGATCTCATCGGGCCGAACAACTTTCCCTCTGTCAAGTTTCACGCCAGCCCAACAGGAAGTCGGCTAATATGGGTTGTTTGGAAAACGCTTGCTGTGGAATGTGAAATACTCCTCCTAGAAAATTCATCCCATCCCCACCAAACTCGGTGTG
Organism: Squalius cephalus; assembly: GCF_949319135.1. NCBI lineage: Eukaryota > Metazoa > Chordata > Actinopteri > Cypriniformes > Leuciscidae > Squalius > Squalius cephalus. Next base: position 25,774,220 of record NC_137137.1, on the reverse strand, counting down.
CATGAAGTCAAGACATTGAGGATGCTAAATTGCGGACGGATTTTTGATATCTCGAACGGTTTGGCCGTGGCGAGGAAACGAATTTATGGCGAATAATGGAAACAGGAAGTGTGTTATAACTTCTGCATACATTAACTGATCTTGATTCAACTTCAGCAGTGTGTTCGTTGTAAGAGACCGATCACATGGATGTGACTATTGTGAGTCAAAGTTATAGCGCCATCAACTGGCAGCAGGAAGTGTGTCCCTTTCAAAATGCTTTAAAATCACCCTCTTATTTTTACCCAATTTGCTTCAAACTTTTTGTGTTTGATGTAAACACACGGCAGATGTAGACCTGTGAAAGGATTTTTGATATCTTTAATAATGTTGCCATGGCAACGCTTCAAACTTTAATATTTTTTTTGATGCTTTTGAGACTCTTAACATACTTGAAATTGCATGAAACTCGACAGACACATCACATTTATAAGCCCGTAGACATGTGCAAAGTTTCAGAAACGGGCGTGGTGAGGGGCTCAGTAGCGCCACCTTTAGTCATAAGTGGGGGGGTTAGTTTTATCAACAGCAACAAAACTTGGTATGTGTATTGTTCTCATCAAGACGGACAACTTTCTAATTTACATTAACCATCTCCGACCAACAGGAAGAGAGATATTTTGGTTTGAATGTGGATTTTCTGAAGAATTTTCTCTCCCTCTCTCTGTGTCTATGTGTGTGTGAGGGGAGGGGGGGAGGGATTTGACTATTGCTTTTATATTGTTAATCAAGGTTTCAGGGGCTTTTGGGGTCCTTAACGTGCTCAAAAACTCTTGAAACTTTACACACATGTTAGAACCCACGGCCATCAGGGCCGGGCTGAAGCTGGTACCCGGGCGTGGCTGGGGGGCTCAACAGCGCCCCCTTGAACGGGGTTCTAAAACTTGGTCCATATATCAAACACGCTTGCATGAATTAATATGAAACTCGGTACACATATAGATCTCATCGTGCCGAACAACTTTCCCCTGGTCAAGTTTTACACCAGCCCAACAGGAAGTCGGCTATTATGGGTTGTTTGGAAAACACTTGCTGTGGAATGTGAAATACTCCTCCTAGAAAATTCACCGTGTCCCCTCCAAACTCGGTGTGCATGTAGTCAAGACTTTGAGGATGCTAAATTGCGGACGGATTTTTGATATCTCGAACGGTTTGGCCGTGGCGAGGAATCGAATTTATGGCGAGAAAAGAGAAACACGAAGTGGAATAACTTCTGCATACATTAACTGATCTTGATGAAACTTCAGCAGTGTGTTCGTGGTAAGAGGCCGATCAGATGTATGTAGCTATTGTGATTCAAAGTTATAGCGCCACTAACTGGCAGCAGGAAGTGTGTCACTTTCAACATGCTTTTGACAAAAGGGGGGTTAGTTTTAACTACAGTAAAAAAAACTCAGTTCATATATTGATCTCATCGACCCGGACAACTTTCTAATTTAAAGTCATTAGCTCTGACCATCAGGAAGTCAGATATTTTGGTCTGAATGTGGATTTTTTTGCAAAATCAGCCTCTGAATTTTTAGCCACCTTTATCTAAGTGGTTTATTTTATTCCCACCAAACTTTTTCAACATGATAAAAATATATTAATGATGCTAAATTGTGAACGGATAATAAATATCTCAAACGGTTTTGCTATGGCGAGGGATTAAAGTATTGTCTAAAAAGGAAACACTAAAAGGTTCATATATTCTAAAAATTTAATTATAAACCATTTATTACTATATAAAAGTATACAAATATCAGAACTTAACTCATTTTATTCTTTTTTTTTCAATTTAAGAATGAAGTTTAAGTTTAAAAACTGCCAGAATGGTTGTTTAGTCTAAAAAATAAATAAATAAAGTCAAACATAGTGCTATACTGCCCTCTTGTGTTCAAAATCAGGTAGGCCTATTATATCTATATAAAAATATACTAGGTATGTGACGGTAAGAATATTTTACCACCGGTTAACTGACGTGTGACACCGCTGGGGGCTTTTTAATCGCTAACTTAAAAACGAAAGTAAAATATGTTCGTCCGCACGGACATTGATAATGGTGCGGAGCAGAGCGAGCATTTTCAATAAATTCCTATGGAAAGAGGAATGACCTAAAAAACGTTGACTCTGTTCTGCTCGTTCCTCGCTGAGGACGCGCACCATTATGAATGCCTGTGCAGCCGTGAGCATTTTAGTTTCATTTTCGGGGAGGATTGCTTGAATGTATTTTAAAAAAGCACAATGTTGTGTTTTATTGCTACTGTACAAAAATATAAGTTAACACTTTGCAGTTTGAATGATGTTCTGAACAAACTGACAGAGTATGTTTTTATGTGTCCACTGTTTAATCGCGCCCTCGTTTTAGAGATTCCCAAGTTATTTTTTAATTTAAGTTTTTTCATTGTTCTAATCAGGTCAGGCAAGTAAAACTATCTGTGTCTTATCCATTACATTTTTATATAATATATATACACTACTGTTCAAAAATTTGGGGTCAGTAAGATTTTTAAGCGAGGTTTCTTCTGCTCACCAAGGCTACATTTATTTGATTAAAAATACAAACAAAAACAGTAATATTGTAAAATAGTATTCCAATTTAAAACAGCTGCTTTCTATTTTAATATATTTTAAACTGTTATTTATTCCTGTGATCAAAGCTGAGTTTTCAGCATCATTACTCCAGTCGTCACTGTCACATGATCCTTCAGAAATTATTCTAATATGATGATTGATGCTCAAGAAACATTCATTATTATTTTAAATGTCGAAAACAGTTGTGTACAGTCTTTGATGAATAGAAAGTTCAAAAGAACAGCATTTATCTGAAATCTAAAGCTTTTGTAACATTAAACACTACCGTTCAGAAGTTTGGGGTCAGTAATAATTTTAATTTTATTTTTGGGGGAAAGAAATAAAATAAATCAATACTTTTATTAATCGAGAATGAGTTAAACTGATCAAAAGTTACAGTACAGACATTTAAAATGTTTAAAAAAATTATATTTTAAATAAATGCTGTTCTTTTGAACATTACATTCATCAACGCATTTTGAAAAAAAATCTGTACACAACTGTTTTCAACATTGAAAATAATAATTAATATTTATTGACCATCAATCATCATATTAGAATGATTTCTGAAGGATCATGTGACACTGAAGATGGGAGTAATGATGCTGAAAACTCAGCTTTGATCACATAAATTAATTACAGTGTAAAATATTTTAAAATAGAAAACAGCTGTTTTAAATTGGAATAATATTTCACAATATTACTGTTTTTGTTTGTATATTTAATCAAATAAATGCAGCCTTGGTGAGCAGAAGAGACTTCTCCTAAAAACATTAAAAATCTTCCTGACCCCAAACTTTTGAACGGTATATATATATATATATATATATATATATATATATATATACAAACATATATATATATATATATATATATATATATATATATAAATATAGCTGCGAGCAGCGATGGAGGGCCGAAGCCGGCGGCACCGCCATCCCCGGTGCCTTTAGGTAACTAAAGGCTCCGGGGTTGCGGTGCCACCGGCTTGGGCCCGTAATCGCTGCTCGCAGCTATATTTATTATTATTAGGGCCCAAGCCCTGAAAGGGCGAAGGCCCTATTGTTTTCGGTAGGATTATTATTAGGGCCCAAGCCCTGAAAGGGCGAAGGCCCTATTGTTTTCGGTAGGATTATTTATTATTATTATTAGGGCCCAAGCCCTGAAAGGGCGAAGGCCCTATTGTTTTCGGTAGGATTATTTATTATTATTATTATTATTATTATTCTTATTTTTCTGTCAACCTTTCGGGCACTTTTGAGACCCTTAACGTGCTCGAAAACTCTTGAAACTTTGCACACGGGTCAGAACCCGTGGCCATCAGGGCTGGGCTGAAGCTGGTACCCGGGCGTGGCAGGGTGGCTCGACAGCGCCCCCTTGAACGGGGTCCGAAAACTTGGTCCATAAATCAGACACGCTTGCATGTAATAATATGAAACTCGGTACACATATAGATCTCATCGGGCCGAACAACTTTCGTACTTTTACTTTTTACGCCAGCCCAACAGGAAGTCGGCTATTATGGGTTGTTTTGAAACGCATGCTGTGGAATTTAATGTACTCCTCCTAGAGAAGTCATCCAATCGCCTCCAAACTCGGTCAGCATGAAGTCAAGACATTGAGGATGCTAAATTGCGGACGGATTTTTGATATCTCGAACGGTTTGGCCGTGGCAAGGAAACGAATTTATGGCGAATAAGGGACACAGGAAGTGTGTTATAACTTCAGCATACATTATCTGATCTTGATGAAACTTCAGCAGTGTGTTCGTTGTAAGAGGCCGAACACAAGGATGTGATTATTGTGAGTCAAAGTTATAGCGCCACCAACTGGCAGCAGGAAGTGTGTCACTTTCAAAATGCTTTGAAATCACTCTCTTATTTTTACCTGATTTGCTTCAAACTTTATGTGTATGATGTAGACACACGGCAGATGTAGACCTGTGAAAGGATTATTGATATCTTAGATACTGTTGCCATGGCAACGCATCAAACTTTAATATTATTTTTTGATGCTTTTGAGACTCTTAACATACTTGAAATTGCATGAAACTCGACAGACACATCACACTTATTATCCAGTAGACATGGGCAAAGTTTCAGAAACGGGCGTGGTGAGGGGCTCAGTAGCGCCACCTTTAGTCAAAAATGGGGGCTTAGTTTTACCTAGAATCACAAAACTTGGTATGTATATTGTTCTTATCGAGCCGGACAACTTTCTAATTTACACTTATTAGCTCAAAGCAACAGAAAGTCAGATATTTTGGTTTGAATGTGATTTTTTGGAGAAATTTCTCTCTCTCTCTGTCTCTGAGTGTGTGATGGGTGGGGGTGATTTGTCAGTTGAGTGAGATTTACTTTTTCATTTGTTTTTCAAGGTTTCTGGGGCTTTTGGGTCCCTAAACGTGCTCGAAAACTCTTGAAACTTTGCACACAGGTCAGAACCCGCGGCCTTCAGGGCGGGGCTGAATCTGGTAGCCGGGCGTGGCAGGGGGGCTCAACAGCGCCCCCTTGAGCGGGGTTCTAAAACTTGGTCCATATATCAAACACGCTTGCATGAATTAATTTGAAACTCGGTACACATATAGATCTCATCGGGCCGAACAACTTTCGTGCTCTAAGTTTTACGCCAGCCCAACAGGAAGTCGGCTATTTAGGGTTGTTTGGAAACGCTTGCTGTGGAATTTAATGTACTCCTCCTAGGAAATACATCGATTCGCCTCCAAACTCGGTCAGCGTGAAGTCAAGACATTGATGATGCTAAATTGCGGACGGATTTTTGATATCTCGAACGGTTTGGCTGTGGCGAGGAAACGAATTAATGGCGAGAAAAGAGAAAAACGAAGTGTTATAACTAATGCATACATTAACTGATCTTGATGAAACTTCAGCAGTTTGTTCATGGTAAGAGGCCGATCAGATGGATGTAACTATTGTGTGTCAAAGTTATAGCGCCACCAACTGGCAGCAGGAAATGTGTCACTTTCAAAATGCTTTTGACAAAAGTTGGGGGGGTTGTTTTACCTACAGTAGCACAACTCAGTACGTATGTTGATCTCATCGACCCGGACAACTTTCTAATTTAAAGTCATTAGCTCCGACCATCAGGAAGTCAGATATTTTGGTTTGAATGTGGATTTTTTCCAAAATCAGCCTCCAAAAGGCACTAAAAGCCTCAAATCTTCTAAAAATGTAATTTTATACCATTTATTTCTATATAAAAGTATACAAATATCACAACTAAACTCATTTTATTCTGTTTTTAAAAAGAATTTTATTCTAATTTTATTCTAAATTTTAAAACAGTAAAGTAAAAAAAAAATTCAAGTCATACATAGGGCTATACTGCCCTCTTGTGTCCAAAAGGACATCAAAATAATATATAAAACTTTTTACCAGCTAGGCCAATAATGTATTTAAATATACATTTATTAGGTATGTGTCTGAGGATATTTTCCCACCGGTTAATCGACGTGTGTGACACGAGCGGGTGCTTTTGTATCGCTAATATAAAAGTGAAAGAAAAATACGGACGTCCGCACGGACATTTATAATGGTGCACACACAAATCACACACACGTTGGAAAGAATTATGCTTTTAAACAACACTAAACCGCCATTAGATGTCGCCAAGTGACCGTCTTAATGAGCGAGTCATTGATTCATTCGTTCAAATGATTCGTAATCCATAACATACAGATCCATAAACATGGATCCATAAACATCCAATGCATAAACATAAACAGATGTTTATAGATTGATCATTCAATCTTTGAGTCAACCAATTCGTTCAAAATGCTGAATCATTCAGTTATGAGAAAACACGTTCCTGTGAGATGCGTTCTTCTGTGATCTTTGTTTAACTATTTCCGCTGCTGAAACAGAACAAAAACAGTCAATATTGCATCTAAAATGTAAATGACTTCATTTTAACTGTTAATAACCTGTTGTATGAAATCAATGTCACAGTTTCAATAGTGATTGTATTCAGGAAAAGTTAGGTACGGAGAGCGAGCGATTTCAACGAAATCAGAACTAAACCCATTTTATTATTTTATTATTATTATTATTCAATTTAAGAATTATGTTTGAGTTTAAAAAAAGCCAGAATGTTTTAGTCCAAAAAATAAATAAATCATGCCATGGATTGCTTGAAATTAATTTTTTTTATTATATTTATTTTTTCGTTTTGGCTTTGTTTATAGTTTATTTTTAATTTTTTATTCTTGTTCCGTTCTGAATATCATTACATTTAAAGGATTTGTTGTGGAATATTTTGAGTGTATCATAAAATCAGAATAATTCTCTCGATTTAGTGATCCCCTACTTATTATTTTATTGAATTTTTTTCTTTGTTCTAATTAGGTCAGGCAAGTAAAATTATCTGTGTCTTGTCCCTTAAATTTATTTATATATATATATATATATATATATATATATATATATATATATATACATATATATATATATATATATATATGTATGTATGTATGTGTGTGTGTATATATATATATATATATATATATATATATATATATATATATATATATATATGTATGTGTGTGTGTGTGTATATATATATATATATATATATATATATATATATATAAATATAAATATAGCTGCGAGCAGCGATGGAGGGCCAAAGCCGCCGGCACCGCCACCCTGGCACCAGGATTGCGGTGCCACCGGCTTGGGCCCGTAATCGCTGCTCGCAGCTATATTTATTATTATTATTATTATTATTATTATTATTTTTCTGTCAACCTTTCGGGCACTTTTGAGACCCTTAACGTGCTCGAAAACTCTTGAAACTTTGCACACGGGTCAGAACCCGTGGCCATCAGGGCTGGGCTGAAGCTGGTACCCGGGCGTGGCAGGGTGGCTCGACAGCGCCCCCTTGAACGGGGTCCGAAAACTTGGTCCATAAATCAGACACGCTTGCATGTAATAATATGAAACTCGGTACACATATAGATCTCATCGGGCCGAACAACTTTCGTACTTTTACTTTTTACGCCAGCCCAACAGGAAGTCGGCTATTATGGGTTGTTTTGAAACGCATGCTGTGGAATTTAATGTACTCCTCCTAGAGAATTCATCCAATCGCCTCCAAACTCGGTCAGCATGAAGTCAAGACATTGAGGATGCTAAATTGCGGACGGATTTTTGATATCTCGAACGGTTTGGCCGTGGCAAGGAAACTAATTTATGGCGAATAAGGGACACAGGAAGTGTGTTATAACTTCAGCATACATTATCTGATCTTGATGAAACTTCAGCAGTGTGTTCGTTTTCAGAGGCCGAACACAAGGATGTGATTATTGTGAGTCAAAGTTATAGCGCCACCAACTGGCAGCAGGAAGTGTGTCACTTTCAAAATGCTTTGAAATCACTCTCTTATTTTTACCTGATTTGCTTCAAACTTTATGTGTATGATGTAGACACACGGCAGATGTAGACCTGTGAAAGGATTATTGATATCTTAGATACTGTTGCCATGGCAACGCATCAAACTTTAATATTCTTTTTTGATGCTTTTGAGACTCTTAACATACTTGAAATTGCATGAAACTCGACAGACACATCACACTTATTATCCAGTAGACATGGGCAAAGTTTCAGAAACGGGCGTGGTGAGGGGCTCAGTAGCGCCACCTTTAGTCAAAAATGGGGGCTTAGTTTTACCTAGAATCACAAAACTTGGTATGTATATTGTTCTTTTCGAGCCGGACAACTTTCTAATTTACACTTATTAGCTCAAAGCAACAGAAAGTCAGATATTTTGGTTTGAATGTGATTTTTTGGAGAAATTTCTCTCTCTCTGTCTCTGAGTGTGTGAGGGGTGGGGGTGATTTGTCAGTTGAGTGAGATTTACTTTTTCATTTGTTTTTCAAGGTTTCTGGGGCTTTTGGGTCCCTAAACGTGCTCGAAAACTCTTGAAACTTTGTACACAGGTCAGAACCCGCGGCCATCAGGGCCGGGCTGAATCTGGTAGCCGGGCGTGGCAGGGGGGCTCGACAGCGCCCCCTTGAACGGGGTTCTAAAACTTGGTCCATATATCAAACACGCTTGCATGAAATAATTTGAAACTCGGTACACATATAGATCTCATCGGGCCGAACAACTTTCGTGCTCTAAGTTTTACGCCAGCCCAACAGGAAGTCGGCTATTTAGGGTTGTTTGGAAACGCTTGCTGTGGAATTTAATGTACTCCTCCTAGGAAATACATCGATTCGCCTCCAAAGTCGGTCAGCGTGAAGTCAAGACATTGATGATGCTAAATTGTGGACGGATTTTTGATATCTCGAACGGTTTGGCTGTGGCGAGGAAACGAATTAATGGCGAGAAAAGAGAAAAACGAAGTGTTATAACTAATGCATACATTAACTGATCTTGATGAAACTTCAGCAGTTTGTTCATGGTAAGAGGCCGATCAGATGGATGTAACTATTGTGTGTCAAAGTTATAGCGCCACCAACTGGCAGCAGGAAATGTGTCACTTTCAAAATGCTTTTGACAAAAGTTGGGGGGGTTGTTTTACCTACAGTAGCACAACTCAGTACGTATGTTGATCTCATCGACCCGGACAACTTTCTAATTTAAAGTCATTAGCTCCGACCATCAGGAAGTCAGATATTTTGGTTTGAATGTGGATTTTTTGCAAAATCAGCCTCCAAAAGGCACTAAAAGCCTCAAATCTTCTAAAAATGTAATTTTATGCCATTTATTTCTATATAAAAGTATACAAATATCACAACTAAACCCATTTTATTCTGTTTTTAAAAAGAATTTTATTCTAATTTTATTCTAAATTTTAAAACAGTAAAGTAAAAAAAAAAATTCAAGTCATACATAGGGCTATACTGCCCTCTTGTGTCCAAAAGGACATCAAAATAATATATAAAACTTTTTACCAGCTAGGCCAATAATGTATTTAAATATACATTTATTAGGTATGTGTCTGAGGATATTTTCCCACCGGTTAATCAACGTGTGTGACACGAGCGGGTGCTTTTGTATCGCTAATATAAAAGTGAAAGAAAAATACGGACGTCCGCACGGACAATTATAATGGTGCACACACAAATCACACACACGTTGGAAAGAATTATGCTTTTAAACAACACTAAACCGCCATTAGATGTCGCCAAGTGACCGTCTTAATGAGCGAGTCATTGATTCATTCGTTCAAACGATTCGTAATCCATAAACATATACAGATCCATAAACATGGATCCATAAACATCCAATCCATAAACATAAACAGATGTTTATGGATTGATTATTCAATCTTTGAGTCAACCAATTCGTTCAAAATGCTGAATCATTCAGTTATGAGAAAACACGTTCCTGTGAGATGCGTTCTTCTGTGATCTTTGTTTAACTATTTCCGCTGCTGAAACAGAACAAAAACAGTCAATATTGCATCTAAAATGTAAATGACTTCATTTTAACTGTTAATAACCTGTTGTATGAAATCAATATCACAGTTTCAATAGTGATTGTATTCAGGAAAAGTTAGGTACGGAGAGCGAGCGATTTCAACGAAATCAGAACTAAACCCATTTTATTCTTTTATTATTATTATTATTCAATTTAAGAATTATGTTTGAGTTTAAAAAAAGCCAGAATGTTTTAGTCCAAAAAATAAATAAATCATGCCATGGATTGCTTGAAATTAATTTTTTTTATTATATTTATTTTTTCGTTTTGGCTTTGTTTATAGTTTATTTTTAAGTTTTTATTCTTGTTCCGTTCTGAATATCATTACATTTAAAGGATTTGTTGTGGAATATTTTGAGTGTATCATAAAATCAGAATAATTCTCTCGATTTAGTGATCCCCTACTTATTATTTTATTTTATTTTTTTCTTTGTTCTAATTAGGTCAGGCAAGTAAAATTATCTGTGTCAAGTCCCTTAAATTTATTTATATATATATATATATATATGTATGTGTGTGTGTGTGTATATATATATATATATATGTGTGTGTGTGTGTGTATATATATATATATATATATATATATATATATATATATATATATATATATAAATATAGCTGCGAGCAGCGATGGAGGGCCAAAGCCGCCGGCACCGCCACCCTGGCACCAGGATTGCGGTGCCACCGGCTTGGGCCCGTAATCGCTGCTCGCAGCTATATTTAGGGCCCAAGCCCTGAAAGGGCGCAGAGCCCTATTGTTTTCGTAAGGATTATTATTAGGGCCCAAGCCCTGAAAGGGCGAAGGCCCTATTGTTTTCGGTAGGATTATTATTATTATTATTATTATTATTATTATTATTATTATTTTGTCAACCTTTCGGCCACTTTTGGGGCCCTTAACATGCTCGAAAACTCTTGAAATTTTGCACACAGGTCAGAACCCGCGGCCATCAGGGCCGGACTGAAGCTGGTACCCGGGCGTGGCAGGGTGGCTCGACAGCGCCCCCTTGAACGGGGTCCGAAAACTTGGTCCATAAATCAGACACGCTTGCATGTAATAATATGAAACTCGGTACACATATAGATCTCATCGGGCCGAACAACTTTCGTACTTTTACTTTTTACGCCAGCCCAACAGGAAGTCGGCTATTATGGGTTGTTTTGAAACGCATGCTGTGGAATTTAATGTACTCCTCCTAGAGAATTCATCCAATCGCCTCCAAACTCGGTCAGCATGAAGTCAAGACATTGAGGATGCTAAATTGCGGACGGATTTTTGATATCTCGAACGGTTTGGCCGTGGCAAGGAAACTAATTTATGGCGAATAAGGGACACAGGAAGTGTGTTATAACTTCAGCATACATTATCTGATCTTGATGAAACTTCAGCAGTGTGTTCGTTTTCAGAGGCCGAACACAAGGATGTGATTATTGTGAGTCAAAGTTATAGCGCCACCAACTGGCAGCAGGAAGTGTGTCACTTTCAAAATGCTTTGAAATCACTCTCTTATTTTTACCTGATTTGCTTCAAACTTTATGTGTATGATGTAGACACACGGCAGATGTAGACCTGTGAAAGGATTATTGATATCTTAGATACTGTTGCCATGGCAACGCATCAAACTTTAATATTCTTTTTTGATGCTTTTGAGACTCTTAACATACTTGAAATTGCATGAAACTCGACAGACACATCACACTTATTATCCAGTAGACATGGGCAAAGTTTCAGAAACGGGCGTGGTGAGGGGCTCAGTAGCGCCACCTTTAGTCAAAAATGGGGGCTTAGTTTTACCTAGAATCACAAAACTTGGTATGTATATTGTTCTTTTCGAGCCGGACAACTTTCTAATTTACACTTATTAGCTCAAAGCAACAGAAAGTCAGATATTTTGGTTTGAATGTGATTTTTTGGAGAAATTTCTCTCTCTCTGTCTCTGAGTGTGTGAGGGGTGGGGGTGATTTGTCAGTTGAGTGAGATTTACTTTTTCATTTGTTTTTCAAGGTTTCTGGGGCTTTTGGGTCCCTAAACGTGCTCGAAAACTCTTGAAACTTTGTACACAGGTCAGAACCCGCGGCCATCAGGGCCGGGCTGAATCTGGTAGCCGGGCGTGGCAGGGGGGCTCGACAGCGCCCCCTTGAACGGGGTTCTAAAACTTGGTCCATATATCAAACACGCTTGCATGAAATAATTTGAAACTCGGTACACATATAGATCTCATCGGGCCGAACAACTTTCGTGCTCTAAGTTTTACGCCAGCCCAACAGGAAGTCGGCTATTTAGGGTTGTTTGGAAACGCTTGCTGTGGAATTTAATGTACTCCTCCTAGGAAATACATCGATTCGCCTCCAAAGTCGGTCAGCGTGAAGTCAAGACATTGATGATGCTAAATTGTGGACGGATTTTTGATATCTCGAACGGTTTGGCTGTGGCGAGGAAACGAATTAATGGCGAGAAAAGAGAAAAACGAAGTGTTATAACTAATGCATACATTAACTGATCTTGATGAAACTTCAGCAGTTTGTTCATGGTAAGAGGCCGATCAGATGGATGTAACTATTGTGTGTCAAAGTTATAGCGCCACCAACTGGCAGCAGGAAATGTGTCACTTTCAAAATGCTTTTGACAAAAGTTGGGGGGGTTGTTTTACCTACAGTAGCACAACTCAGTACGTATGTTGATCTCATCGACCCGGACAACTTTCTAATTTAAAGTCATTAGCTCCGACCATCAGGAAGTCAGATATTTTGGTTTGAATGTGGATTTTTTGCAAAATCAGCCTCCAAAAGGCACTAAAAGCCTCAAATCTTCTAAAAATGTAATTTTATGCCATTTATTTCTATATAAAAGTATACAAATATCACAACTAAACCCATTTTATTCTGTTTTTAAAAAGAATTTTATTCTAATTTTATTCTAAATTTTAAAACAGTAAAGTAAAAAAAAAAATTCAAGTCATACATAGGGCTATACTGCCCTCTTGTGTCCAAAAGGACATCAAAATAATATATAAAACTTTTTACCAGCTAGGCCAATAATGTATTTAAATATACATTTATTAGGTATGTGTCTGAGGATATTTTCCCACCGGTTAATCAACGTGTGTGACACGAGCGGGTGCTTTTGTATCGCTAATATAAAAGTGAAAGAAAAATACGGACGTCCGCACGGACAATTATAATGGTGCACACACAAATCACACACACGTTGGAAAGAATTATGCTTTTAAACAACACTAAACCGCCATTAGATGTCGCCAAGTGACCGTCTTAATGAGCGAGTCATTGATTCATTCGTTCAAACGATTCGTAATCCATAAACATATACAGATCCATAAACATGGATCCATAAACATCCAATCCATAAACATAAACAGATGTTTATGGATTGATTATTCAATCTTTGAGTCAACCAATTCGTTCAAAATGCTGAATCATTCAGTTATGAGAAAACACGTTCCTGTGAGATGCGTTCTTCTGTGATCTTTGTTTAACTATTTCCGCTGCTGAAACAGAACAAAAACAGTCAATATTGCATCTAAAATGTAAATGACTTCATTTTAACTGTTAATAACCTGTTGTATGAAATCAATATCACAGTTTCAATAGTGATTGTATTCAGGAAAAGTTAGGTACGGAGAGCGAGCGATTTCAACGAAATCAGAACTAAACCCATTTTATTCTTTTATTATTATTATTATTCAATTTAAGAATTATGTTTGAGTTTAAAAAAAGCCAGAATGTTTTAGTCCAAAAAATAAATAAATCATGCCATGGATTGCTTGAAATTAATTTTTTTTATTATATTTATTTTTTCGTTTTGGCTTTGTTTATAGTTTATTTTTAAGTTTTTATTCTTGTTCCGTTCTGAATATCATTACATTTAAAGGATTTGTTGTGGAATATTTTGAGTGTATCATAAAATCAGAATAATTCTCTCGATTTAGTGATCCCCTACTTATTATTTTATTTTATTTTTTTCTTTGTTCTAATTAGGTCAGGCAAGTAAAATTATCTGTGTCAAGTCCCTTAAATTTATTTATATATATATATATATATATGTATGTGTG
>NC_137137.1:25720113-25757613 GCF_949319135.1 Squalius cephalus | reverse complement strand
TTTTATTCTGTTTTTGCAATTCAAGAAGAATGAAAAAGTTAAAACAGGCTATTTAGTGCTATTTGGTTCAACAAAAAAGCAAACATAGGGCTATACTGCCCTCTTGTGTGCAAAAGGACATCAAAATAGTATATAAAACTTTTTACCAGGTAGGCCAATATTGTATTTAAATATACATGTATTAGGTATGTGTCTGAGGATATTTTCCCACCGGTTAATCGACGTGTGACACGAGTGGGTGCTTTTAAATCGCTAATATAATAGTGTAAGAAAAATAATGATAATGTTGCACACACAAATCACACACGTGGGAAAGAATGATGCTTTTAAACAACACTAAACCGCCATTAGGTGTCGCCAGGCATCCATCTTAATAAGCGAGTCATTGATTCATTCGTTCAAACGATTTGTTCGAATGAGTCGATCATGATTAAGACAGATGTTTATGGATTGATCATTCAATCTTTGAGTCAACCGATTCGTTAAAAATGCTGAATCGTTCAGTTATGAGAAAACACGTGATGCGTGATGGTTCTGCCGTGATCTTTGTTTAACTATTTTCGCTGCTGAAACAGAACAAAAACAGTCAACATTGCATCTAAAATGTAAGTGACTTAATTGTAACTGTTTATTAACCTGTTGTATGAAATATAGGGGTGGGAGAAAAAATTTATTCTTAGATGCATCGCGATGCGGACGTGGACGATTCTGAATCGATTCACAAATGTCAAAAAATCGATTCTCTAAAAAAATATTTTTCTAATAACGTAATATTGACGGAAGGCAAAAGGCGGAACTCTAAGCGGACGTGCGTGCAGTCTGTGGCGCGCACATAACAGAGAAGTTTCTTCTGCTCACCAAGGCTGCATTTATTTGATTAAAAATACAAACAAAAACAGTAATATTGTAAAATATTATTCCAATTTAAAACAGCTGCTTTCTATTTTAATATATTTTAAACTGTTATTTATTCCTGTGATCAAAGCTGAGTTTTCAGCATCATTACTCCAGTCGTCACTGTCACATGATCCTTCAGAAATTATTCTAATATGATGATTGATACTCAAGAAACATTCATTATTATTTTAAATGTCGAAAACAGTTGTGTACAGTCTTTGATGAATAGAAAGTTCAAAAGAACAGCATTTATCTGAAATCTAAAGCTTTTGTAACGTTAAACACTACCGCTCAAAAGTTTTGGGTTAGTAATAATTAAAATTTTATTTTTTGGGGAAATAAATAAAATAAATCAGTACTTTTATTTATGAAGGATGAGTTAAACTGATCAACAGTTACAGTAAAGACATTTATAATGTTAAAAATATATATATTTGAAATATATGCTGTTCTTTTGAATTTTACATTCATCAAAGCATTTTGAAAAAAAAAAATCTGTACACAACTGTTTTCAACATTGAAATTAATAATGAATATTTATTGAGCATCAATCATCATATTAGTATGATTTCTGAAGGATCATGTGACACTGAAGACTGGAGTAATGATGCTGAAAACTCAACTTTGATCACAGAAATGAATTACTATGTAAAATATTTAAAAATTGAAAACAGCTGTTTTAAATTGGAATAATATTTCACAATATTACTGTTTTTGTTTGTATTTTTAATCAATAAATGCAGCCTTGGTGAGCAGAAGAGACTTCTCCTAAAAACATTAAAAATCTTACTGACCCCAAACTTTTGAACAATAATATATATATATATATATATATATATATATATATATATATATATATATATATATATATATATATATATGTATGTGTGTGTATGTATGTATGTATATATATATATATATATATATATATATAGCTGCGAGCAGCGATGGAGGGCCAAAGCCGGCGGTACCGCCACCCCGGTGCCTTTAGGTAACTAAAGGCACCGGGGTTGCGGTGCCACCGGCTTGGGCCCGTAATCGCTGCTCGCAGCTATATTTATTATTATTATTATTATTTTGTCAACCTTTCGGGCACTTTTGGGGCCCTTAACATGCTCAAAAACTCTTGAAACTTTGCACACATGTCAGAACCCGCGGCCATCAGGGCCGGACTGAAGCTGGTACCCGGGCGTGGCAGGGGGGCTCGACAGCGCCCCCTGGAACGGGATCCGAACACTTGTCCATAACTCAAACACACTTGTATGTAATAATATGAAACTCGGCACACATATAGATCTCATCGGGCCGAACAACTTTCGTGCTCTAAGTTTTACGCCAGCCCAACAGGAAGTCGGCTATTATGGGTTGTTTGGAAACGCATGCTGTGGAATTTAATGTACTCCTCCTAGAGAAATCATCCAATCCCCTCGAAACTCAGTGTGTATGAAGTCAAGACATTGAGGATGCTAAATTGCGGACAGATTTTTGATATCTCGAACGGTTTGGCCGTGGCGAGGAAACGAAATTAGGGCGAATAATGGAAACAGGAAGTGTGTTATAACTTCAGCATACATTAACTGATCTTGATGAAACTTCAGCAGTGTGTTCGTTGTAAGAGGCCGATCACATGGATGTGACTATTGTGAGTCAAAGTTATAGCGCCACCAACTGGCAGCAGGAAGTGTGTCACTTTCAAAATGCTTTGAAATCACCCTCTTATTTTAATCTGATTTGCTTCAAACTTTATGTGTATAATGTAGACACATGGCAGATGTAGACCTGTGAAAGGATTATTGATATCTTAGATACTGTTGCCGTGGCAACGCATCAAACTTTAATATTCTTTTCGGATGCTTTTGAGACTCTTCACATGCTTGAAAATGCATGAAACTCGACAGACACATCACATTTATTAGCCAGTAGACATGTGCAAAGTTTCAGAAATAGGCGTGGTGAGGGGCTCAGTAGCGCCACCTTTAGTCAAAAATGGGGGCTTAGTTTTTCCTAGAATCACAAAAATCGGTATGTATATTGTTCTCATCGAGCCGGACAACTTTCTAATTTACACTTATAAGCTCCAACCAACAGGAAGAGAGATATTTTGGTTTGAATGTGGACTTTCTGAAGAATTTTCTCTCTCTCTCTGTGTGTCTGTGTGTGTGTGGGGGGGGGTTTGTCTATTCCATTTAATCTTTGTTTTTCAAGGTTTTAGGGGCTTTTGGCGCACTTAACGTGCTCAAAAACACTTGAAACTTTTCACACAGGTCAGAACCCACGATCATCAGGGCCGGGCTGAAGCTGGTACACGGGCGTGGCAGGGGGGCTCAACAGCGCCCCCTTGAACACAGTCTGAAAACTTGGTCCATATATCAAACACGCTTGCATGAATTAATATGAAACTCGGTACACATATAGATCTCATCGGGCCGAACAACTTACGCACTCTAAGTTATTAGCTCCGCCCAACAGGAAGTCGGCTATTATGGGTTGTTTGAAAAACGCATGCTGTGGAATTTGAAACACTCATCCTAGAGAATTCATCCGATCCCCACCAAACTCGGTCAGCATTAAATCAAGACATTGACAATGCTAAATTGCGGACGGATTTTTGATATCTCGCACGGTTTGGCCGTGGCGAGGACACGAATTTATGGCGAATAATGGAAACAGGAAGTGTGTTATAACTTCTGCATACATTAACTGATCTTGATTAAACTTCAGCAGTGTGTTTGTTGTAAGAGGCCGATCACATGGATGTGACTATTGTGAGTCAAAGTTATAGCGCCACCAACTGGCAGCAGGAAGTGTGTCACTTTCAAAATGCTTTGAAATCACCCTCTGGCTGGATGTTTCCAAGCACATTTTTGTGCGTGTGAAGAGGATGATTTTTTCCATCGATATTGGAACACAAGTGAAGTACAAAGCCTATAATAAAGAATAGTTTAGCATCCAAATACATCGCAAATATTGAAACATTTTGATTCTAATGAGAGGGTTACGTGAGACCAACACTGCTTACTTTCGTTTTTATTTTTACATTAAATTTAAAGGATTTGTTGTGGAATATTTTGAGTGTATCATAAAATCAGAATAAGGTAAGACAAGTAATATTTTCTGTCTTATATATATATATATATATATATATATATATATATATATATATATATATATGTGTGTGTATATGTATATGTATGTGTGTGTGTGTGTGTGTATATATATATATATATATATATATTATATAGATAGATAGATAGATAGATAGATATTTATATACATATATATATATATATAAATATAGCTGCGAGCAGCGATGGAGGGCCAAAGCCGGCGGCACCGCCATCCCCGGTGCCTTTAGGTAACTAAAGGCTCCGGGGTTGCGGTGCCACCGGCTTGGGCCCGTAATCGCTGCTCGCAGCTATATTTATTATTATTATTATTATTTTGTTAACCTTTCGGGCACTTTTGGGGCCCTTAACATGCTCAAAAACTCTTGAAACTTTGCACACATGTCAGAACCCGCGGCCATCAGGGCCGGACCGAAGCTGGTACCCGGGCGTGGCAGGGTGGCTCGACAGCGCCCCCTGGAACGGGATCCGAACACTTGTCCATAACTCAAACACACTTGTATGTAATAATATGAAACTCGGCACACATATAGATCTCATCGGGCCGAACAACTTTCGTGCTCTAAGTTTTACGCCAGCCCAACAGGAAGTCGGCTATTATGGGTTGTTTGGAAACGCATGCTGTGGAATTTAATGTACTCCTCCTAGAGAAATCATCCAATCCCCTCGAAACTCAGTGTGTATGAAGTCAAGACATTGAGGATGCTAAATTGCGGACAGATTTTTGATATCTCGAACGGTTTGGCCGTGGCGAGGAAACGAATTTAGGGCGAATAATGGAAACAGGAAGTGTGTTATAACTTCAGCATACATTAACTGATCTTGATGAAACTTCAGCAGTGTGTTCGTTGTAAGAGGCCGATCACATGGATGTGACTATTGTGAGTCAAAGTTATAGCGCCACCAACTGGCAGCAGGAAGTGTGTCACTTTCAAAATGCTTTGAAATCACCCTCTTATTTTAATCTGATTTGCTTCAAACTTTATGTGTATAATGTAGACACATGGCAGATGTAGACCTGTGAAAGGATTATTGATATCTTAGATACTGTTGCCGTGGCAACGCATCAAACTTTAATATTCTTTTCGGATGCTTTTGAGACTCTTCACATGCTTGAAAATGCATGAAACTCGACAGACACATCACATTAATTAGCCAGTAGACATGTGCAAAGTTTCAGAAATGGGCGTGGTGAGGGGCTCAGTAACGCCACCTTTAGTCAAAAATGGGGTCTTAGTTTTTCCTAGAATCACAAAAATCGGTATGTATATTGGTCTCATCGAGCCGGACAACTTTCTAATTTACACTTATAAGCTCCAACCAACAGGAAGTCAGATATTTTGGTTTGAATGTGGATTTTCTGAAGAATTTTCTCTCTCTCTCTGTGTGTCTGTGTGTGTCTGTGTGTGTGTGTGTGGGGGGGGTTGTCTATTCCATTTTAATCTTTGTTTTTCAAGGTTTTAGGGGCTTTTGGCGCACTTAACGTACTCAAAAACACTTGAAACTTTTCACACAGGTCAGAACCCACGGTCATCAGGGCCGGGCTGAAGCTGGTACACGGGCGTGGCAGGGGGGC
This sequence comes from Squalius cephalus, assembly GCF_949319135.1. Classification (NCBI taxonomy): domain Eukaryota; kingdom Metazoa; phylum Chordata; class Actinopteri; order Cypriniformes; family Leuciscidae; genus Squalius; species Squalius cephalus. Next base: position 25,752,015 of record NC_137137.1, on the reverse strand, counting down.
TCAACAGCGCCCCCTTGAACACGGTCTGAAAACTTGGTCCATATATCAAACACGCTTGCATGAATTAATATGAAACTCGGTACACATATAGACCTCATCGGGCCGAACAACTTTCGTGCTCTAAGTTTTACGCCAGCCCAACAGGAAGTCGGCTATTTAGGGTTGTTTGGAAACACATGCTGTGGAATTTAATGTACTCCTCCTAGGGAATTCATCGATTCGCCTCCAAACTCGGTGTGCATGAAGTCAAGACATTGAGGATGCTAAATTGCGGACGGATTTTTGATATCTCGAACGGTTTGGCCATGGCGAGGAAACGAATTTATGGCGAAAAAATGAAACAGGAAGTGTGTTATAACTTCTGCATACATTAACTGATCTTGATGAAACTTCAGCAGTGTGTTCGTTGTAAGAGGCCGATCGCACAAATGTGACTATTGTGAGTCAAAGTTATAGCGCCACCAACAGGCAGCAGGAAGTACGTTACTATTAAAATGCTTTGAAATCACTGTCTTATTTTTACCAGATTTGCTTCAAACTTTATGTGTACAATGTAGACACACGGCAGATGTAAACCTGTGAAAGGATTATTGATATCTTAGATACTGTTGCCGTGGCAACGCATCAAACTTTAATATTCTTTTTTTATGCTTTTGAGACTCTTAACATACTTGAAATTGCATGAAACTAGACAGACACATCACATTTATTAGCCCGTAGACATGTGCAAAGTTTCAGAAACGGGCGTGGTGAGGGGCTCAGTAGCACCACCTTTAGTCATAAGTGGGGGGGGTTAGTTTTATCAACAGCAACAAAACTTGGTATGTGTATTGTTCTCATCAAGACGGACAACTTTCTAATTTACATGATCTATCTCCGACCAACAGGAAGAGAGATATTTTGGTTTGAATGTGGATTTTCTGAAGAATTTTCTCTCCCTCTCTCTGTGTCTCTGTGTGTGTGAGGGGAGGGGGGATTTGACTATTGCTTTTATATTGTTAATCAAGGTTTCAGGGGCTTTTGGGGTCCTTAACATGCTCAAAAACTCTTGAAACTTTGCACACAAGTCAGAACCCCCTGCCATCAGGGACGGTCTGAAGCTGGTACCCGGGCGTGGCAGGGGGGCTCAACAGCGCCCCCTTGAAAGGGGTCCCAAAACTTGGTCCATAGATCAAACACGCTTGCATGAATTAATATGAAACTCGGTACACATATAGATCTCATCGGGCCGAACAACTTTCCCCCCGTCAAGTTTTACGCCAGCCCATCAGGAAGTCGGCTATTATGGGTTGTTTGGAAAACGCTTGCTGTGGAATGCGAAGTACTCCTCCTAGAGAATTCATCCAATCCCCACCAAACTCGGTTTGCATGAAGTCAAGACATTGAGGATTCTAAATTGCGGACGGATTTTTGATATCTCGAACGGTTTGGCCGTGGCGAGGAATCGAATTTATGGCGAGAAAAGAGAAACACGAAGTGGAATAACTTCTGCATACATTAACTGATCTTGATGAAACTTCAGCAGTGTGTTCGTGGTAAGAGGCCGATCAGATGGATGTAACTATTGTGAGTCAAAGTTATAGTGCCACCAACTGGCAGCAGGAAGTGTGTCACTTTCAACATGCTTTTGACAAAAGTGGGGGGGGGTTAGTTTTAAATACAGTAAAAAAAAAATAGTTTGTATATTTTTCTCATCAAGCCGGACAACTTTCTAATTTACATTCATTAGCTCCAGCCATCAGGAAGTCAGATATTTTGGTCTGAATGTGGATTTTTTTGCAAAATCAGCCTCTGAATTTTTAGCCACTCCTCTTAAACTATTTATTTTATCCCCACCAAACTTTTTCAACATTATGAAAATACATTAAATATGCTAAATTGTGAACGGATAATAAATATCTCAAACGGTTTTGCTATGGCGAGGGATTAAAGTAATGTCCAAAAAGGAAACACTAAAAGCCTCAAATTTTCTAAAAATGTAATTATATACCATTTATTTCTATATAAAAGTATACAAATATCACAACTAAACCCATTTTATTCTGTTTTTGCAATTCAAGAAGAATGAAAAAGTTAAAAACAGGCTATTTAGTGCTATTTGGTTAAACAAAAAAGCAAACATAGGGCTATACTGCCCTCTTGTGTCCAAAAGGACATCAAAATAGTATATAAAACTTTTTACCAGGTAGGCCAATATTGTATTTAAATATACATTTATTAGGTATGTGTCTGAGGATATTTTCCCACCGGTTAATCGACATGTGACACGAGCGGGTGCTTTTAAAACGCTAATATAAAAGTGAAAGAAAAATACAGACGTCCACACTGACATTGATAATGTTGCACACACACGTTGGAAAGAATGATGCTTTTAAACAACACTAAACCGCCATTAGGTGTCGCCAGGCATCCATCTTAATAAGCGAGTCATTGATTCATCTGTTCAAACGATTCGTTCGAATGAGTCGATCATGATTAAGACAGATGTTTATGGATTGATCATTCAATCTTTGAGTCAACCGATTCGTTAAAAATGCTGAATCGTTCAGTTATGAGAAAACACGTGATGCGTGATGGTTCTGCTGTGATCTTTGTTTAACTATTTTTGCTGCTGAAACAGAACAAAAACAGTCAATATTGCATCTAAAATGTAAGTGACTTAACTGGAACTGTTTATTAACCTGTTGTATGAAATCAATGTCACAGTTTCAACTGTGATTGTATTCAGGAAATGACACTCGTCAAGTGAGGTTGCTTCACTGTATCATATGTTATAAAATATATAAAACCTCCATATTTGTAATTTTTATAGTCAGCAGGCCTATGTTGTTAACTGATTATTTTTAAAAATAAAATCTCAAACGGTTTTGCTATAGTGAGGGATTAAAGTAATGTCAAAAAAGGACACACTAAAAGCCTCATATCTTCTAAAAATGTAATTATACACCATTTATTTCTATATAAAATTATACAAATATCAGAACTATACCCATTTTATTATTTTTGTTGTTTGTTTGTTTGTTTGTTTGTTTGTTTTCAATTTAAGAATTATGTTTGAGTTTAAAAACAACCAGAATGTTTCAGTCCAAAAACTAGATAAATCATGTCATGTCGTGGATTGCTTAAATGTATTTTTATTTTTTTATTTCGTTTTGGCTTGTTTGTAGTTATTTTTTTATTCTTGTTCCGTTCTGAATATCGTTACATTTAAAGGATTTGTTGTGGAATATTTTGAGTGTATCATAAAATCAGAATAATTCTCTCGATTTAGTGATTCCCTAGTTATCTTTTTATTAGATTTTTTTTCGTTGTTCTAATCAGCTCAGGCAAGTAAAATTCTCTGTGTCTTGTCCCTAAAATGTATATATATATACACACACACACACAGTATATAATGTATATATATATATATATATATATATATATATATATATATATATATATATACATAATATACTGTGTGTATATATATAATATATATATATATATATATATATATATATATATATATATGTATATGTATATATATATATATATATGTATATATATATATATATATATATATATATATATATACACACACACACAGTATATAATGTATATATATATATATATATATATATATACATAATATACTGTGTGTGTGTATATATATATATATATATATATATATATACACATCATATACTGTGTGTATATATATATATATATATACAGTGCAATGCATAAGTTAATACACCCATGCTAAAGTTGACTAAAAAGAGGAATAAAAAATCATATTTTGGAAATTGAACTTAATGCCTTAATTTAAAAAATTAGGAAAAATTCAACCTTTTAGGACACCAATTTTCTTTGTGAATGAATAATGTATCGTAAATAAATAAATGTTCTTCCTTAAAATACATGGTGCATAAGTGTGTACACCCCTATGTTAAATTCCCATAGAGGCAGGCAGATTTTTATTTTTAAGTATTTTTTTTTTATTAATTTTTAGGATACTATGCATCCTGATAAAGTTCCCTTGGCCTCTGGAATTAAAATAGCCCCACATCATCACATAGCATTCACTGATAAAGTGAAGTTTATCAGGACATAGCATTCCTGATAAAGTTCCCTTGGCCTTTGGAATTAAAATAGCCCCACATCATCACATAGCATTTACCATACCTAGAGATTGGCATGGTTTTATTTCAGTTAGCCTAATAGCTAGTTTGATTTGCATTGAGAGATGATCTTATGGAAAGTACTCCATGCCAATCTCTAGGTATGGTGAAGGCTATGTGATGATGTGGGGCTATTTTAATTCCAAAGGCCAAGGGAACTTTATCAGGATGCATAGTATCCTAAAAATTAATAAAAAAAAAAACTTAAGAATAAAAATCTGCCTGCCTCTATGGGAATTTAACATAGGGGTGTACACACTTATGCACCATGTATTTTAAGGAAGAACATTTATTTATTTACGATACATTATTCATTCACAAAGAAAATTGGTGTCCTAAAGGGTTGGATTTTTCCTAATTTTTTAAATTAAGGCATTAAGTTCAATTTCCAAAATATGATTTTTTATTCCTCTTTTTAGTCAACTTTAGCATGGGTGTATTAACTTATACATATACATACAGTGCAATGCATATGTATATATATATATGGCGGTGCCACCGGCTTGGGCCCGTAATCGCTGCTCGCAGCTATATTTTGTTATTGTTTTAACAGTAATCCATTAATGATTTTCTTATATTCAGATTCTGGTGTGATCAGTGTACAATCAGCAACATATGGCCACACAAGCAGCATCATTTGCAGTGTTGGACGACCACAAGGCGAAACATCTAATACTCAGTGTTCGATAGATGTTCCTGCGGTCTCTAAACAGTAAAGATCTTTTTCATTGTCTTTTTGCTTGTGACAGAAGAATAGAATTAGTCTCTTGATTACTCTGTGGTTAGTTAGTTGATTTGTTAGTGATATTGACTTTGAAATTTTGTTAGTGATATTGACTTATTATCCTTCCAAAGATGTGATGGGCTGAGAGAGTGTGAGTTAAACACTCAAGGACTTGCACCAAATGATCCATGCTATGGAACCTACAAGTACTACACTACCAATTACATTTGCATCCAAGCAGGTCTGATTTTTTTTCTCTCTCTCCTCCATTTACATCTCTTTTATTACATCTTCTGTACTCTAACTTCTTCCAGAAATAAGTGTGACTTGTCATGGTGGATACAGTTACTTGAAATGTGGTGAGCTATATTTCCACAACTCTTATTTTGTTTCAAGAAATCAGATCACATTGATTAAATTAAGAAATGTTATTATTTTTTATCTCCATGAAGATAATGGGAAGATTCAGATAAATACTGCAAACTATGGACGTACAGATAAAATCACCTGCTCGGAAGGACGTCCATCCATTCAGCTCCAAAACAACAAGTGCTATTCACCCAAAGCACTGGCTCCTGTGTCGAAAAGGTAGATGGATCAACTTGCTTAAAAATTTAATTTGGTAATTTCTAGGTACATTTATATTCTTGTTCTTCTTCAAATACCATCCCAGCTAAGGGACATTCTCCAAACATTCTGGCATGGTTCTCTCAAAGTTATGAACAAACGTTCTTCAAGTAACATTAATAGAACGTTCATTGTTTCATTGTTTTATGAAGTATTAAAAAAAAAAAAATAAATCAAACCAAGTCCACTCTCAGCTATTCTTGGGATATCTGGTAATTTTGAGAAGGTTGATATACATGAAAGACAAGCTATATTATTTGGTATAATAATTGCCAAGAGGCTGATTTCACAAATGTGGAATACTGATTTGAAACATTTAAAAGTAATATTCCCATATTGTTTTCTCTAACGTTTGAATGACATGTTTAAAAACATTCAGAAATAATGTTTTTAAATGTTCTTCAAACATATTTTGTTAGTTGGTATAAATATGCAATGACTAATGTAAGCCTCTTTCTTTGACATGTAAAGCTGCAATGGCCTGAAAAGTTGTGAGGTTTTTGCGACACATACGGTCTTTACTGATCCCTGCCCTGGCATATACAAGTACCTTACAATCTCCTATTTTTGCCTCCCACCTGAAATTCGTGAGTATTTCTAAACCCGTTAGCTCCTGTTTTATCCTGTTTGCACAGAATGTAATGTTTTTAGATACTTAATTGCATTTTAAAAGCTTAAATTTATATTAAATTCAGTTAACTGATCTTTATGATGCTTTTTGGTGAACTTAAGTACACTCTCAGAAAAAAAGGTACAAAAGCGGTCACTGTGGCGGTACCTTTTCAAAAGGTACACTTTTGTACCTAAAGAGTGCATATTAGTCCCTCAAAGGTACATATTGGTACCAAAAGTGTACATATTAGTTCCAAAAGTGTACATATTAGTACCTAAATGGTACATTTTAGAAACTTTTTGAAGGGTACTGTCCCCGTGACAGCTTTTGTACCTTTTTTTCTGAGAGTGTAGGATTTAAGTACAGCTTTATATGTAATTTAATAATTTATTCTGTTGTCTTTGTAATAATCTAAAGTTAACAGTCTTACTTTACACATTAACCATATTTCAAAGTGCATTTTCTTCATTTTGATTGTGTGCTATAAAAAAACTGTCATGAAAGTGTTCTCTCTTGTACTTAACTGGCCTTTAGTTTAATTAATATTACATTATCTGCAAGTACAGTTAAAAAAAGTAAGATTTGAAGTACACTACAAGTGCACAATCAGTACAGCTAAGCACACTTATTTTTCACTAGATAAAGCGCATAAACCACAGTCTCCATTTGAAATGCTTTTAAAAGGCATGATCACAGTATACACAATAACTCACATAGACTGTTTTACTTCTATTTGAAATTTACTTTATTTATTTTTTATTGCTTTACAACATCTCTCCTTTTTCTGTAGGTTCAAGTATGGTCTGTGAACAAGAGACTAATGACCTGAAGTGTGGTGTGTGTTCTGTTGTTACTTGACTTGCTTATTTTTAATAAGCTTCATCTTTCATCTGTTAATCCAGAGTTTATTACTAAATGGTAAAACGTATAGTATATAATTACTTTTTTTCATCCAAGAGATTGTAAAAGGTGCAACTGTTGTTTTCAGAGGATGGAACTGCCATACACATTCACAGCGCTAGCTACGGGCGAACTGATACTGTAGCAGCACGTGTTCGACTGGACGACCTGTTTCTCAGCTTGCCAAAACTGACTGCTACGCCTTAAATTCACAGACAATAGTCACTAATGGGTCAGTTTACATGCACAATGTACACATTTCCACAGGTAATTCAGTCTTTGCTCTGATAAAAACAAACAAACAAACAATCCAAACTATGCTGATCAGGCTGGGAGACCACCTAAGACCAGCCTATAGGCTAGTTTAAGCGTTTCTTCCCAGCAGGGTAATACAATTATTTTAACAATAATAGAATCAAGCTAAGTTTTTTAATCAAGTTTTTGTTTATCAATTGGTATTTTTATGGTGTAGATGTGAAGGGAAAAACAGATGCTCCATTTCTGCCTCCAACAGTGTCTTCTCGGATCCATGTGGCGGCACATTCAAATACCTGTACATCTCATACTCCTGCGTATCCAAGTGTAAGTGTTACTGTACAGAGCAATGAATTTGCATACTTGAGCTAGTTTTCTAATCTGTTGATTAGTTTTGATTTGGTTTTAGGCCTCCTCCTGAACTCACTCATCAGGCTAGATTGATTATTACTGTTGATGTTTTTTTCTTGTCTTGCCGAATACGTTAGCTGTTTTTAAGGATTTGGGCTCTTCAGTTCTCTATCAATATCTTTTCCACTTTTAATGTGCAGAAACTATACCAATTTCTTGTTAACACCTCTGTAATATTATGCCATCTTGGGAAATAAAATATGACATCTTTCCTAATGTAAAGATAAAGCAGAAATAGTAATAGACTAATAGTATGCTATTCTGATTCTTTGCTTACACTAATTTCCTCACAATAAATGCTTTGAAAATGAGAATCTGTGTGAATCCCTGTTCTGAAAGTTTGCATGAAACGTCTCGGTTACGGTTACGTATTGTTCCCTGAGTCGGATGACGACGAATGGGGTTTCGCTTAGAAAGCCTATCATCTTTGAGTATATAATGAGATGCCATGGGTCTGCGGAATTTGCATAGCGTAACTCCGCCCCACCCTGGGGGTATATAAGGAAGTGCGCTGGCAACATGCAGATATGTCTTCGCTGAGGAGCCGAGACTGAACTCAGGCGTTCCAGCGGTACAGCGGAAGTGGCAGGGAGACTTAACGTCTCCGTTCCCTACTCAGGGAACGAGGGTTACATACGTAACCGAGACGTTCCCTTTCGTAGTCACTCCGAGTTACGTCGGATGACGACAAATGGGGTTCCCAGTGTAATCACGCCACCTCTCGACTGTCTTCCAGTGCCCTGCTTAAGTCTGAGCTCCCTGTCGTGAGACTAGCACGGACGAAGGAGTCCTACTTAACACAGGAATACCAAGGTACACTGGGAAGCATATCTCAGTGGAAATATGCAATTATGGCCAGCCCGAAGGGGGGGACTTGGAATACACATATGACTCCGGGGGGCTGCATATGGAGTATCACTGGGGTGTCCAGCCGCAGGTGGAATCTTTCAACCCCAGGGGTGGCAAGGTGGCTTGCCAAGGGAAAGACACATGCTCAGACAGGCTTACAGTGGAAATACACATGTGGGGGTCACCCAGAGGGGGAACCATGCACATAGAGGCACCTAGCCAAGCGCGAAAGCTGCCGGTGGCATAACTCTGGCGTTGACGTCGTCAGTGCTGGAGGAGACTCAGGGCTTATTAGGCTCACCTTAGGAGAATATCGCACGTATCCCGTCCGTGGAGAGGAATGGCGAGCAAGCGAAGACACCTGAGCAGAATCTAGTACCGGCTAGTTGAAGCGAGTACATGAGAAGAAATTGGCTCCACTTTGATTGTAGAATTGATTGTAGAATCTCGTGAATGAGTTAGGTGTCGCCCAGCCTGCAGCTCTGCAGATGTCTGTTAGCGAGGCGCCATGCGCTAGAGCCCAAGAGGATGCCACACTCCGGGTGGAGTGGGCCGTCACACCAAGGGGGCATGGTCGACCTTGCTGCTGGTAAGCCAGAGCAATGGCGTCCACTATCCAGTGAGACAACCTTTGCTTGGAGAGAGCCTTTCCCTTCAGCTTCCCACCATGACAGACAAAGAGCTGGTCTGAGGTCCTGAAACACTGCGTTCTGTCTACGTAAGCACGGAGAGCGCGAACTGGACAGAGCAGTGCCGGGAGCGTGCGTGCGGTCACCTTCGTCGCTCGGAGAGCAAGGTCGGTGGTGGCACGCAGCTCATCAAAGAGCCCTGGGTCAGTCCTCCCCTCGTGCATGTCACGCAACAACTGGGCCTGGTAGACCTGCAGCGTTGCCATGGCATGCAGTGAGGAGGCTGCCAGCCCCGCAGCTCTATAGGTCTTGGGGTGCGGATGAGGGGACTCTACCATGAAGGTCACTGAGTCTCGACCGCAACCGTGCGATGGGCATGTTCCCGCAATGGGAACATGACTCATCGACAAACGCTGCCTTAGCATGATCAATGCCCAGACACACAAGACAGCGATTGTGCCCATCAGAGTCAGAAATGTATAGACCACAACCAGAAGTGCACGGGCGAGGCATCTTTAAAAAGACGTGCCACGTGCAAGCTCTTTTAGAAAGGAGATTTTCTCTGCAAGTGTTGAAGCGACCAGGGAGATAAACACAAACTCTGGCAAATCACTGCACAGATAAGCAGGGAATGTGCTCTCGCTGGAACTCGCTGTCACACCAACACCCGGAGAGAGGCTCGTCTCAAAGAGAAGTAGAGATAACTCAGAGTTGGCTTGTGGAGTGAAGTGATGAACTTGGCTCCGAAGCGAAAACATATATGCATGTTGCCAGCACACTTCCTTATATACCCCCAGGGTGGGGCGGAGTTACGCTATGCAAATTCCGCAGACCCATGGCATTTCATTGCCATTGGCTCGTTTTATATACTCGAAGATGATACGCTTTCTAAGCGAAACCCCATTCGTCGTCATCCGACGTAACTCGGAGTGACTACGAAAGGGAACGGAAGTTGTGATAGTCATTTCTTCCCTATTGTGACACATCCGATTGAAAAGGTTTCTCAAACAAGGAAAATGTAGGGCAGAACTTTATTTTGATAACCCTGCAAGGCACATGAATTAAAAAAAATAATAATAATGTGCATGCATAAATAATTTATAATATATTCTGCAACAATCCATAACAATATAAGAATTGCCAATTTTGATTTAATGGTTACTTGTTACGATTTCCTGATTGTTCTAGGGGAGGAATGAAACAGTAAAAATGGATGGTGGTGAAATGAATGTGCAACAGCATGAAGCCACCCCGTCTCCAGACCCAGAGTTGTTTCACAATAACCACAGTGATCTCATTCAAGAAAGTAGTTTTATTTACAAATTAGGCAAAAGAAAAAGAGAGGTATCAAGTTCAGAAGGGGGTATAGCCAAAATACCAAACATAATCAATCTTACTACTCATTAATCAAACTACCTAAACTAAAAAGGAAAGAAAACAAAAGTACAACAAAATAAGCTAACTCCCTTGCTAGCATAAACAGGAGAAAAAAGTATGATTCAAAATAAATGGCACCTACCTCCCTACTAACCTCACAAAAATAAAGAAATAAATAATTAAGTAACAAACTTCAAATAAACCAAGAGAAAATGATCCATTAAGTCAAACAATGATTAACCATTAAAGGTAACACTCACTTCTGCCTTTAAAGTCTCAATCAGAGAGTGAAACAGAAAGAGACTAAAAAGAGAAAACTACTTCACTAAGTAGTACACACAATATGAGGTAGAGATTCACTGTTCACTACTGGCTTCAACAAAGTCTCAGGTCTGGGGTTGAAGATGGGACCTCATTGCTGCTGCTGCACACAGTCATTGATTATCTGTACCAGGTGGAACCATTTCTCCTATGAAGAGAGACAGGGATAGAGAAAGAGAAAACAGCACAGCTGAACACACACAAACAGAACCTTACGGCTCTGGACGTAACACCCCCGCCACCAAAGACTATAACCACCCACTGGTTATAAGTCAACATACTAATTCACTAATCAAAACATTAACTGTCTAAAGAATGAGTTCTGGACAGGGCATCGGCAATGATGTTGTCACTTCCTTTCTTGTGCCGGATGTCAAGATGGTATTCCTGCACAATTAAAGACCACCGCATTAAACGTTGATTAGTGTTAGACATGCGAGTTAAGAACACCAATGGATTATGGTCAGTGTAAACCAAAATGGGGCTATCACTTCCACCCAGATAAACTTCAAAATTTTGAAGGGCTAGTAACAGAGCTAAAGCTTCCTTCTCAATTACACTGTAATTTCGCTGACACTTAGTGAATTTCTTTGAGAAAAAAGATACAGGATGGTCAATTCCTGCGCCATCCTCCTGAATCAAGACTGCTCCGGCTCCTGCAGCGCTGGCATCCACCTGTAGTTTGAAAGGCCGTGAGAAATTAGGAGCAGAGAGAACAGGTGCAGTACAGAGGAGATCTTTGGCAGCATTGAATGCATCCATGCACTCTGAAGTCCACACAAACTTCCTGGATGCACTCAAAAGATCAGTGAGAGAAGAAACAATAGCAGCAAAATTCTTGCAAAAGCTGCGGTAGTAGCCACTCATTCCTAAAAAAACGGCGCAACTCACGTTTATTAGTGGGCTTGGGAAACTCAACAATGGCAGCTATCTTGGCTTCGATAGGTCTTACTTGTCCTTGGCCAACACATTTACCAAGATAAGTAACTGTTGCTTTGGCAAATTCGCATTTAGCCAGATTCAGAGTCAGAGATGCTCTCCTCAACCGTTCAAAAACAACATTTAACTTCTCAAGGTGTTCCTCCCAGGTGTTAGAATATATCACAACATCATCCAAATATACCTCAACATCGGTCACTTCTGACAAAACTCTGTTCATTAGCCGCTGGAACGTAGCTGGTGCATTTCGCATGCCGAAAGCCATGACCGAGTATTGTAGAAATGAATCAGGTGTGACAAATGCAGATATTTCAGAGGCACGAGAAGTCAGCGGGACCTGCCAGTACACTTTTAGTAGATCTAATTTAGTAACATAATGAGCAGCACCAACTTTGTCAACACAATCTTCCATTCTTGGAAGAGGAAAAGAGTCTGGTCTGCATTAACTTTACGATAGTCAGTGCAGAATCTGAATGTAGAGTCAGGCTTCGGCACTAGAATGCATGGTGAACTCCATGGACTTTGACTGCGAGTTGCAAATCCATGCTCTAACAAATATGTTACCTCAGATTTCATGACGACTCGTTTCTTTGGATTTATTCTATATGGATGTTGTTTAATGGGCTGGCTATCTCCTACATCAATGTCGTGACACAGCAAGGTAGTCTGGGGAGGAACATCAGAGAAAAGATCAGAATAGTTAACAATTAAGTTACTAACTGCTTTACTCTGTTCTTCTGTTAAGTGGAAGAGATAGGATTGCAGATCACCCAGAATAACTGAATTCTGCAAGCGGGCACACAAAGTTTGAGCATCTTTTGCTATAAGTCCATCCTCCTCCATACATTCAGTAGATAGACAAACTGCTGCAGACACAGGTTTAACAAGAACATCTGAGTTTGCATTTCTTGTGATATATGCTTTCAACATGTTTACATGACACACTCTGCTCTTACGTCGCCGTTCAGGAGTGCCAACAACATAATTAGTATCGCTAAGTTTTTTCTCAATGATGTACGGGCCAGAGAACTTAGCTTGCAAGGCTGTTCCAGGCACAGGAAGTAGGGCCAGAACAGATTCACCTGGCTGAAACTCACGCCTCACACTTTTGTGGTCAAAACGAGTTTTCATCTTTGCTTGAGACTCTGCCAGATGAGTCCGAGCTAACTGACAAGCTTGGTGAAGACGTTCCCTGAAAGAAGTCACATACTCCAGTACAGATACAGGTGCAGAAGTCTGTGCAAGCAACTGTTCACTCAGTAACCTTAATGGGCCTCTCACGGTATGGCCAAACACCAACTCTGCAGGACTGAATCCGAGTGATTCCTGAACACTTTCTCTTATTGCAAACATCATTAAAGGTAGACCTTCCACCCAATCTCTACCAGTCTCTGTACAAAATCTCCGGAGCATAGCTTTAAGAGTCTGGTGAAATCTCTCCAATGCACCCTGAGACTCTGGATGATATGCACTCGCCAACTGATGTTTAACTCCCAATTCACTCAACATCTGTGAAAACACTTTTGATGTGAAATTAGAACCCTGGTCAGATTGAATAACCTTAGGCAAACCAAAAAGAGAACAGAACCGAATTCTCTTTAACCACAGATTTAGCTTTTATCGTGCGAAGAGGAATTGCTTCTGGATAGCGAGTCGCGGTGCACATGATGGTTAAAATATACTGATGCCCAGATTTAGACTTAGGTAAGGGACCTACACAATCTACAAGCAGCCTTTCAAACGGTTCATGAAGGACAGGAATCGGTTTTAGAGGAGCTACTGGAATGGTCTGATTTGGTTTCCCCACTAACTGGCATGTATGACATGAGCGAACAAATGTAGAAACTGCAGACTTCAAACCAGGCCAAAAAAAGTATCTGCTGATTCGATGGAATGTTTTTGTTACTCCCAAGTGTCCTGCTAGAACATTCTCATGAGCTAACTCTAGTACATGATGTTGATAATCAGTGGGTAAGACAATCTGGCGAACCTCTTGCCACTTTGCATCACAATGCAGAGGTTTCCACTTACGCATCAGAATTCCATCTTCCCAAAAATATGCTATTCTAGCTTTAGGTACTTGAGTGAAGTCTACTACAGCATCTCTACAAGTAGCCAGGGAAGGATCAGTAATCTGTGCAGCAGCTAACTCCACCTTACCTATTTTCAATGTGATTTTCGGTAACACAGGGGATTTAATGTTTTCTAATTCAACCTTAGATGTAACTTTTGTCACCCTCTCTATGTCCTCAGGTTGAGAAAACACAGTATCTGAAAGATCTGAAACATCACCAAATTTCAGTGACTGAGCTCGTGTTACAGCACAGGCAGGGAATACAGATCGATACTGAGTCGCAAGTTCAGATACTTCAGTAGCAACAGGTTCATGAGTAACAATAGGACGAGGAAAAACTCTGCCACCGGCAAGATCATTTCCTAGAATGAAATCAACTCCATCTACAGGTAACTGTGAACATACCCCCAGCGTCACTAAACCAGTAACAAGTTCCGACTTCAAATACACTTGATGAAGAGGAACATTGACAAACCATTCCAAAACCACGAACTAGCACATCAGTACCCGTATACGACACAGCAGAAAAAGGAAGCCTGTCTTCTAAAATAAAAGACTATGCAGCCCCAGTATGCCTTAGAATCCTTAACTGTCGTTCCTCTGACTTAGATGAAAGAGAGACAGAACCAGTACAAATAAATGGCTGATAAGTGGTAGCATTCACATCATATGCTTTTGGAGCCGATTGCACAAGCGCCACACTTTTGGACTTGGAAGCAGAATTTTTTTGCTTCCACACCTTACATTCCGAAATTAAGTGATTAGGGTCAAGGCAAAAAAAACATGCTTGTCCATCACCTGCACGTTTAGGACTCAATTTACGTCGTGAACTATAGTCTTGACCGGTGTTAGTATTACGACTAGGTGATCGTAAAACTTCAGAGCTTCCCCCCATGGAAGACTGGCTTTTGTACGATCGGGTTCCTGAAAACACATTTCGATGGGTTAACACAAATTCATCGGCTGCAATAGCAGCGTCAGCTAGAACCTGCACTTTTTGTTCGTTAAGATATATAACAACGTTTTCTGGTGCACACGTTTTAAAGTCTTCCAGCAGGATCAACTCCTGACGCTGCTCAAAAGTTGTGATCCCACTGGAAAGACACCACTGATCAAATAGTGTTTTCTTCTCTCTGGCAAATTCAACATATGTCTGTCTGGCTGATTTCACATGCGATCGAAATTTCTGACGATACGCCTCAGGCACTAGTTCGTATGCTCTCAAAACCGCCGTCTTAACTACATCGTAATCGAGAGCTTGCTCAATTGGCAATGCAGCTGAGACCTCTTGCGCCTTCCCTACAAAATTACTTTGCAAAAGTAGAACCCACATGTCTTTAGGCCATCGCAGCTTAGCAGCTATCCGCTCGAATGCTGTAAAATATGAGTCTACCTCAGTTTCTCTGAATGATGGCACCAAACGAATGAATTTACCTACATCAAAATCAGGAGGGGAGTCAAACGGGGAATCAGAGGAGTTACACCTTGAGTTTTGAGCAGAATCCACTTCTGGCATTTTCACTGACACAGAAGGTAATCTGGATTGAGGCAATGGAATGGGCCTACGCAGCTTTAAAGCTTCTACCTCTAATCTACGCAGTTCGATATCACGATCTCCTTTCACTTCTACCATACGCAACTTAATACGCTCTGCCTCACATTCTTCCTGTTTTAGCTTCAATTCAATCTCCTTTAACTTAATGGCTAGTAATGGCTCAGAACGAGTATCTTTGGGCTCCATATTAGGATTAGAATCAGAAACTGCAGACTCCACCACAGCATCGGACTCTACCCCAACAATACCCTCCTCACCTGGTGGTACTAGAACGCCAACTTTAACTAGCTCTCCAAATAATTCCTCATTGATTATCTGTTTACTCGTTTCTTTTGGAATATTAATATGAAAGAAATCTGCTATTTCAATTAAATCTTTTTTTCGGCAACGATTATATACTTCCCAAGAAGGATATAATGTGAACGAAACTAGATCAAATTCCATATTCTACAGACTACTCCTCCCTCATCAAAAGTGAATCAGCCAGGCAAACAAATGTGAACAATGCAAAAAGAATGAACACACTTACCTCAAAGAGTTGTCACACACGAAGCAGACAAGTTTGCGATACTACAAATCAACAAAGGGACGAGCCCCCATTTTACTGTTACGATTTCCTGATTGTTCTAGGGGAGGAATAAAACAGTAAAAATGGATGGTGGTGAAATGAATGTGCAACAGCATGAAGCCACCCCGTCTCCAGACCCAGAGTTGTTTCACAATAACCACAGTGATCTCATTCAAGAAAGTAGTTTTATTTACAAATTAGGCAAAAGAAAAAGAGAGGTATCAAGTTCAGAAGGGGGTATAGCCAAAATAACAAACATAATCAATCTTACTCCTCATTAATCAAACTACCTAAACTAAAAGGAAAGAAAACAAAAGTACAACAAAATAAGCTAACTCCCTTGCTAGCATAAACAGGAGAAAAAAGTATGATTCAAAATAAGTGGCACCCACCTCCCTACTAACCTCACAAAAATAAAGAAATAAATAATTAAGTAACAAACTTCAAATAAACCAAGAGAAAATGATCCATTAAGTCAAACAATGATTAACCATTAAAGGTAACACTCACTTCTGCCTTTAAAGTCTCAATCAGAGAGTGAAACAGAAAGAGACTAAAAAGAGAAAACTACTTCACTAAGTAGTACACACAATATGAGGTAGAGATTCACTGTTCACTACTGGCTTCAACAAAGTCTCAGGTCTGGGGTTGAAGATGGGACCTCATTGCTGCTGCTGCACACAATCAAGCCACCACCAACACAGCTCTGATGGTGTTTGCAGTTTAAATACTCCCAGCATCCAATCACAGCAGGCCATTGATTATCTGTACCAGGTGGAACCATTTCTCCTATGAAGAGAGACAGGGATAGAGAAAGAGAAAACAGCACAGCTGAACACACACAAACAGAACCTTACGGCTCGGGGGGGTATTCCAGAAAGCTTGGTTAACTTACCATTTGGTAAATCATAACCTCTGGGTTGATTTACCCCAAACCCGCATACCATGAGTATGTCGGTTCCAAAACACCTGAGAAGAGTTAGTTTAATCAACCTCCTACTGGTTACCCAGAGTTAATGCGCGCGCACGGTGAGTACATAAAGACATTTTCAATGGATCGCCGATTTCAGGAGTCACCATGGAAACCCAGGGAGAAAAAAAGCGAGCTACATACTTGGGTGAAACTGAGTTGGAGGTTTTAATGCTTGCTTATGAAGACTTTAAGCCCATTATAACAAAAAACAAAACAAAAAAACAATACTGCTGCATCAGCAAAAGAAAGAGAGTTGGCTTGGCAAAAAATAACGGACAGAGTTAATGCGTGAGTTTATAAAATTATAAATGGGCTATTTTCCCCTTTCATTGTGACGCAAAAATTATTTGGGGCATGTAGTAAAAATAGACAAGTATTACTTGTTGGCCTCCATACATTTCTTAATATTACAGTAGTAATGCACATAATTGCCTAGTAATATGTTGGCTTCTTGTTTTATCAGGTGTAATCCTTCTGGAGCCAGAAGGAGTGTGAGCCAAGTCAAAATGAAACACAAAAACATTCTCCAGCAAGGTAATATTTTCTAAACTTGACGCCATGTAATTTAGTTTTCTATGTAGCCAATAGAAAGAAGGCTGAGGCCCGTAAAACAGGTGGGGGTCCACCTCCACCTTCCCTCACCCCAGCTGAGGAGCTGGCACTGTCCCTTAATAAAGGGCGACCTGTGGTCGATGGGATTCCAAGGGCAGTTCATCGGACTCAGCTACCAAGACAAGTGGCTTAGTAAAATGTAGGTGTACCATATTAATACTTATGATTTATTGATGTTTTCACTGTTTTTGTCAGTGTTTTAATAAAGAAAATCATCAACATTGTCACCATTTTAAATAGGCATTTTGAATGCATTTTACAGTCATTGATTCACTTGTGCAGTATGCATGCTGCTTTGACTGCATATGCTGTGTATTGTAATCTTATTACTAGTACTCTTAGATGTTCCTAATGTCCTTCTTTATTAGTTGTATTTGTTTAAGAATATACATTGAGTATTGAATATGCATGATTATCTTATTGGTTTAATTATCTTGCAGTTGCTGATGGCCACATTGTATTATTGGATCCTCCTGCAACACCACACTCTGTCACAGTTGTAAGTGATTATTGTCTTTAGGTTTCTGTTTGCTAGACCAAGCATCCTTCCTTATTTTCACTGTAGGCTGAAGATGAAGAGACCACTTCTGCTGTGACAGAAACAGAAAATGTGGGGAGGCCCATAGAGGTATGATGCATAGAATGAATTCCCCCTTTTTTGCATAAGAGAATAAATAAATTGTCATTGTCATTTTACAGAATATGGCAGGAGATTTTATTACAGATGAGGGTCCATCTACCTCCATACAGAATCTTAGCAGTGTAAGAAATGTTCTGCAGTTCTCCTTCCTCATTTAAATATTTGGTCTGTGTTTGTATTACAGACTTTATCAGTCATGTTTAATTATTCTGTCTTTCTAGTTGCCTGCCAAAGAGCTGTATAAGGTCCACCTTCAAAAGCAAATCAGAAAAAGTGACATGGAGATGGACCCTATACAGCTTCAAATGGAGGAGAAAAGGCTTAACCTAAAAAAAGGCCAGACTTGAATTGCTGGAGCACCAGCTTAAGGTGGGAAAAAGTATGTGAACAGTAATCTGTCATTGGTTGATGAATGAAATCTAAAGCAATAAATACAAATGTCTTTTGTTATGGGAAATAAAGAAACAATGAACAACACTTGACTGTTAACTGGTTTTAATTAAAGTGATTTTGGCAAATCATGTCTCGTACCACCCTGCCATCTCTTTGGTCTACTGGGTTAACTGGGGGTTCCTCTTGGCCATCTTCAAGAGAAGGGGTTAGTGGGGACCAGTAATGAGGGTGATTTAATGGTTTAAACACCCAAACATTTAGCACCCAAAAAATCTATTGTCACCTGCACATTGATGCTATGGATTGACTTCCTATTAACATAGTCTCCTTCATTGACTGAAGGAGCTTTAATGGGAATGTGGGTTCCATCAATGCACCCAATCACATTTGGGAACCCTGAAATTGAAAGTTATATAATTAGAAACTTTTAAAATTAGTGTGACTGTCACTGTATACGAATAGATTAAGTATAGTGCTATGTAACTAAAATTGTCTTTCATAGAATATCATCGGACAAACCCGCCACTCTGTGGAATTCCTCTTTAATGACCCTCAGTGGTTTATGGCCAGGGAACTGCACAAAAGTGTGTAGGAACTGTTTGAGTGCAATGCATACTGTACGAACAGCCCTACACACAGTTGCCTTTCCCACATGCTCTGCATCGCCTATTGTATACAAAAAACTCACCGTCGCAAAAAAAGTTAAATAAATGGAGTAAAATATTTAACTCCATTATCTTCGTTTAATAAATTAACGATTCTTGAAAAACGGCAACGCTCCCGCAAATATTCATTTGGATACGAAAACACATTGATACGTGGTCGTATCACCCTCTCACGGCGGAAAATAATTCGTATTATCTGTGCTTCCACATCCACTGGATCGTCTTTAAAACGGCACGCCATGCTCATTAACCTTCTGAAACAAACTAACCCTGGAACATAACCTGCTACCGAGCAGGTTATCTTCAGAGAGTAAGTTCCTATGGTTACATACATACCCAGAAAGTTACCTCCGTTTTTGGAACCGAAAGTTGAGGTTATCCACTAACTTACCCTTAAACTTACCCGGGTATGTCACATAACCTGCTTTTGCAGCGATTGCGGGCCCAAGCCGGTGGCACCGCATATATATATTATTTATTTATTTATTTATTTACATTATATATATATATTATTTATTTTATAATCATTTGTAATCATTTGTATTATTTTATTATTTCAACGTTTGTGTGAGATACACTTCCACAGTTTTTCTTTCTTTCTTTCACAGCAGCCCCGTATACGTTCAGGAATGTGGAGGGGGGTCCTGTGACACCAACTTCAAAACCCCAAACCTTCTGTCATACCACGACATATTATAACAACTTCAAAAACCCTAAACCTTCTGTCAATACCATGAATTATTATTAAAACAACTTCAAAAATACAAACCTTCTGTCAAAACTACATGATCTAGGGCTAGCCGGGTCAATAGGTCAAACTAACTGTCAAACCACATGATCGATGGCTAGCCGGGTCAAAGGTTAACTTTGGTTAACAAAGGTTAACAAAGGTTAACCCTTTGATCCCCTATACCGAAAGGGGCGGGGTAACCTGTCAAAAGGTCAAAGGTCAAAGTCATTAATCATTTTGACATTTGCTGTAGGGTAATCACTACTGACTTTTATTTATAAATTTTCTTCTGTTGCTGTCCTAATGCCATTGTGAGTTTGCATTGTACATGCTAGATAAGCGTTTTTCAGAGCTCTTCAATTTATGAGCAAATTAAGTTTACAAAGTGTATACATTTATTTGATTTCATCTTACTGAGACTTTATACTGCGTTCTGTTGTCTGTTAAATGTGCGAGTGGATTAAGAATTTGAAGATATAGCCTATTGTGTGGGCCGTATGAAATGTATTAGCAGGGTTTTGAGCCATTAATCAACTAACTAGTGTTGTATCATGCAGGGATATGTTGTCATGAAATGCCCACGAGCAATTTATCAACTTTATTGATGTTAATCAACTGGTATTTCACTTTTATTGTCTCTTTATTATCTTTTATATTCTTGTATTATGTTAATGTTTCTATGTTTCAATGTTAATGGGTATTTTGCAGTTCGGATTGACATGCTGGCGAGAGGTATATGTTGTCATGAAATGCCCACGAGCAATTTATCAACTTTATTGATGTTGATCCACAGATGGAGAGCAGTCCATGGTGGGCGCGACTGTTAATAAACCTTCCCGTTTTGGTGAACCACAGTGAAAGTGTCCTGGTCCTTCTTGTACACAACGCAGAGTACACAACTAAAGGCCAAAGCCAAAGGTGACTGACCATGGGTAGCCTACCTTACTTTGCATTTAGATAACCAACAGAAAAATACACTCTGGAGACAAAACACAACTATCTTAAATGACAGATCAGTACAGAAGCAGATTATGTACAAATTTGACTCTCCAAAGCAATGATAATGGAGAAGTGTTCTCCAAGCACTCTAGGACACAGCAAAGGTACTGTCTCGGTTTTTCTTAGTTTCACCCTCATGAAGGTGAAGATTTCAAAGAGTTTCACTGTTGGAGTTTTGGTTCCTTGCCACTGTCTGCTTTTTTTTTTTTTTTTTTTTGCCTTTGTCGCCTTTTTCACTTTTGTTGCCTTTGGCTTGGCTTGCTTAGTTGGGGACATTACATTTAACATTTAGTTTGATATTCAACAATAAAATTGATCTGCCTGCATTGACACTATTATGCAATAACTTGAACTGAGCTGGACAATGACATCACGGTTTACTTCAGAGAGGCTATATATATAAATGAGCTAAATTAATAACTTTTTTACAACAAAAATTAAACATCACTGAACTTACTTAAGATAATTTCTTCTGGAAACAAACTTTTTTGCATTATTTTCCTGTTATCTCTGTAAAGCTGCTTTGAAACAATCTGTATTGTAAAAAGCGCTATATAAATAAATGTGACTTGACTTATCATGTTAGCTAGTTAGATTACCATGGAATTATTTTACTGTAGTTTACCATACCATTACCATACCATACCGTATTGCTTACCGTGGAATTATTTTGCCTAATTTCTTAAACCAGCTAAATATGGGGGTGTTATATTATGTTCGGTTTACTTAGAATTTTGTTGTGGCTATGACATATTAATCAACATATTAACTCGACCCCCTGGGATTATCAGAAATGGAGATTATTAAAATAGCCTATTAACATTTAATTTTGTATTAAGAATGACAAAGACAGTGCAGCATTAAGACATGATACATATGCATACCAGTCGTACATGACAGCATTTGAATGAAGTTTGAATAGGCTAATTGATATTATCAATATATTGAATGAATGAATATAAGAGCACAAAATAAAATAGGTTTGGCTACAACAAAAAACTTTTATTCAACCCATCCCACATTCTTTTAAATCCATTCACTGACGGTTTCTTATTTTTATTTAATATTTTAATATATATTATAATTATATTTATATTTGTATACTCTTAATTTTCTCTTTGGCCAATTAACATTCTATAATATCTATGTAATACTTAATGTACCATAAATGTTTTGTAAATACTGTAAACACAGGGGCAGGTTTACCATTTGAGGAGCACATTTTTATTACACAACAGTAATATTGAACAGAATTATTAAGCGAGACATTAAAAAAGTGGATTTATTTTACTTTGGGTTTATTTATCTTTCTTAATTTATTTATTTATCTTACTGGATTTATTTATTTTACTTAGGACTGGATTTATTTATCTTACCTAATTATGCATATAGCAGACAAAAAATTTCTAAAATTTAGCTCTTGCTCCTTTCAACTTTAAGATAGTAAATAAAAGTCAAATATTTATTATTTCAAATATCGAACATATTCATAGTGTCTTTTTGCAAAACACTTTTTTTAACAGCTGAATGAACATAATTCAGCAGTGTCACAGTGTTGGTTTATGTTCCCTGGTGTCCACTAGAGGTCCTCTTCCCCCACGGTGTCATTCACATTAGGAACTGCATTCCCCACAATCCTTGTCTGCACTTATCACTGTTCATTGCACCCAGCTGTTCCCCACGATGGATTGTTCATAGAGAAGCACAAGAAGCTGGTATTGCAGACTGTGACGTTAGCCCTACTGTGATATTATCCAGAATACCACCGTGGATATTTCCAATGCCAATAATTGATTTACAAATTCAAATGAAAATTAAGAATGAGAGAGATACCCCAAAGAACATAATTGCACAGCAGTATTTAGATCAGATTTATTCATCATGGTTGCATATATATACTGATGGTTCTAAGGATCCTATCTCTGGAAGAACAGCAGCTGCTGTATATATTCCTAAGTTTAATACAAGTATTAAGAAAAGAATAACTGATCATGTATCTGTGTTTGCAGCAGAATTAGTTGCCATGATGCTAGCACTCCAGTGGGTAGAGGATGTAAAACCCAGATTAATATGTTCTGATTCTTATGCAGCAATCACAAGCCTCGTAAGTGGAAATAAAGCATCAAGGCAAGACATTATATATGAGATTCTTGCAAGTCTGTTAAGAATAAGTAGTGTAAGCTTAATAGTGTTCTTGTGGGTTCCTGCTCATGTGGGAGTGGAGGCCAATGAAGTGGTTGATAAACTAGCTAAGCAAGCTGTAAAACATAATGAGATAAATATTCAAGTTACTTTGAGCAAAAAAAAGGTTAAAAGTAGAATTATAGAATTCATAAACAACAAATGGCAAGAAGAATGGAATAGTGATAGCAAGGGTAGACATATGTATACAGAAACAAGTAGGAAATGGAAGAAGTGTTTTTAGGAATAGGAAAGAAGATACAATTATTTCTCATATTCGAATAGGGCACACTAGACTAAATCATTCGTTGTTCAAAATAGGAAAACATAAAACGGGTAAATGTAATTATTGTGATCAGGCAGAAACAATTGAACATGTTTTAATAAAATGTATAAAATATGTAAAAGAAAGGTTAGAACTTATGAAGGAAGTAAGGGAATTGGGGGTTGTTGCATTTAATATAGAAAGCTTATTGGAAATGCATGCAGAACAAGATAAAATATATGGTGTTATTATGTAATATTTTAAAGCAATAGGAGTATTCGGGAGAATTTAAAGTAATTGGGCTACTGGTTTTTTTGTTGTTGTTGTTGTTTTTTTTTTTTTTTTTTTTTTTTCTCTCTACTTAATTGTTTAAGTTGTTAATTTCTAAATGCTTATTAGTGCTTCACACTCCAGTCCAGTTGGTGGCGGTAATGCACCGAAAGTTGGTTTGCCAACCGCCATAAAATTCCATTAGAAGAAGAAGAAGCTGTTCCCCACCATCATAGATATCATATAAAGCATAGATATCATATAAAGGCTAGATGTCTTAAGGCGGAGTCACTTCCGGCATCACCGGCGGCCATCTTAGGACAGGGCTCTGTGAATTAAGGTGAGTGAGCAGCACGCACACAAATCCTCTTATCTCGCTGAAATCTGGACAGATTTACAAACGGTTTGGTTTCTTACAAACGTTATTAACGTGGCTATAATTCTGAATGCTTAAACATTTTGAACATAATTATTCATATGTATGCAGTATAATAGCTACATCTCTGACGTTTATAACAAACCAAACCGTTTGAAAATCGGTAGAAAATTGAGCAAGTTATGGTTATTTAAAAGTACATGCACCATGTTATGAGTGAGCGAGCACCCTGTCGTAAGATGGCCGCCGTGTGCGGATGTCGAGCTCCATTGGCCAGCAGCGCGGACGAGACATCTAGCCTTTATATGATATCTATGCCCACCATAGGGATGGGGAAATGAAGCCTCATGAATCACTGAGGCTTTCCCCTGACTGTTCCGGGAAAAGATTCAAAGCTTCGAGAGTGTCGAGAACAGCGCCGAGAACAGCGCCATCTGGTGCTTATTTAAAATAAAGCAGCCAGAAGCCTGTGTTAGAAGCTCTGGCAGATGAAGCAACCACAACACACTCCATAGTTTCAGTGTTATGTGTACAAATAAAAGCCTTACATGTTTGTGTTTGATTTGTTCATTAAATAAATTAATTTTCCCATTAAAGTGTGACAATAAAATATAATAGCTTATATGATTCAATACGATTTAATGTAGGCCTACTCTCTTTCTCTCTCTCTTTCTACACACACACACAATGAATAAGGACAGTCTGATAGGATCATCTGTTATTAAATGTCAATATCGATAATTGTAAATATCAACCAGACTGAGGCAACAATGACTCGTTAAATACGATCTGAAGTTCGAGCCTTCTGAAGTTCTGACACCCAAAGCGAAACGCGCACGTGACTGGACAGAAAGTGAGGCTTCATTTGTCATCGATCACGTGACTCTAGTAAACCAATACACGCCTCGATACGGGGCTTCACTACAAATTGTGTCGCTTATGTGATACGCGCATCGAAGCTTCAGTGTCATATGTAACATCACTACCCCACCATGATTGTTAGTTTCTAAAATACCCTGCCTGTTTAGTGTTTGTTATGGAGTCCTTGTTGTTATTTTTCACACCACTTCTGAGTACTGCCTTCTTGCCTGTCTTGTATTGTTCTTTTTTATTGGATTGCTGCTTTGGTTTTGACCCCTGCCTGGACTGTTTTATGATTACGGATTACCCAATTAAACTGCTTTTGGGTCTAACCTCTGTTTCCCGTGTGTGGATCATGACAAGCAGCCTATAAACATTTTATAAACATTTTAATAAAAATATTAGCAAAAACAACTAGAGTTAATATATATATTTCAAACATTGTTAAAGGCAAGTAAACAGTCAGTAATAAAATAAGAACAAATAAGGAAATTAACAAAACCACAAATAAATACAAATGAAATGAACAAATTTCAAGAAATCAAATATAGGCTTCATCAAATGTAAAATAACACAGCATAGTTTTCTTTTTATAAATAAATATAGGCCTATTAATCCTTATTAAAGCTACAAAAGTTATTCAGTCAAGAGCAGTATTTTTATGAGGATGTTTTGAAATAATGTTGTGTGATTGTGTCCGTTCAAGCGCAAGAAGATGCGAAAGAAAACTCAATTGAATTTGTATTCGAGCACAAGAATATAATTCTTTTGAAGTGTTGTTGCTTAATGTAACACTATCTAGTGTAAATGATAAATCACGTTTAACATTTGTGCTGGCTACTGTATACAGGCCACCAGGGCACCATACAGACTTTATCAAAGAATTTGCTGAGTTTCTATCAGAGTTAGTACTGGCTGCAGATAAAGTCCTAATTGTTGGTGATTTTAATATACATGTGGATAACGAAAAAGATGCATTGGGTTTGGCATTTAAAGATATTCTGAACTCAATTGGAGTTAGACAACACGTCAAGTCAAGTCAAGTATATTTGTATAGCGCTTTTCACAATACAGATTGTTTCAAAGCAGCTTCACAGTATTAAATCAAAATAACACAACAGGGTTTGGTTCTAGTGGATAAAACGTCAACGTTTGGTAAGGCTGATCAATAGTATTATTGATTGATTAAATTAAATTAAATATCCCCAACTGAGCAAGCCAAAGGCAACAGTGGCAAGGAACCGAAAAACTCCATCAAGTGACCACGTGTCAGGACCCTACTCATTGTCGTAATCATACTCTAGAATAGATCTAATATTATCACATGGAATCAATGTTGATGACGTTGAAATTCTGCAGCAGAGCGATGACATCTCAGATCATTATTTAGTCTCTTGTAAATTTCATTTAGCCAAGGCTGCAAAGCCGACTCCATGTTACAAATATGTTAGACCTATCACTTCTGCCACTAAAGATTGCTTTATTAATAATCTTCCTGATCAGTTTCATCATCTCAGCATCAGTTTCATCATCTCAGATGCTTAGAAGAACTAGATATTGCGACAGAAACTCTTAACTCTCTCTTTTCCAGCACTTTAGACACAGTTGCTCCTTTGCGCTTAAAGAATATTAAAGAAAATAGTCCAACGCCGTGGTACAACGAGCACACTCAGGCCCTTAACCCTCTGATGGTCTTCGTTTAGGAGTCACATTCTGGGCCTTCCTGGTCAGAAGTGACCGGACACCTAAAAATGAAACTTCCTCCATCCCAGTAAAAACCAATGCAATTTATTTTTGTTCTATAATATTTATTCTTTTTAATTTAGTATTTTGAGACAATTTGATTGAACTTATTAATATTTATGCAATATTTATAGTCCATTTTTTGCCATTGAAAATAATGATTTTTTTTTTTCTATGCAGTATTTTCGGTTAAAATAGAGACTAGGCTTTCAGAAAAAAAAAAAAAAAAAAAAAAAAAATCAATTTATTAAACAAAATTAAATAAATCATGGTATTGCATGGGTTTACCACTGTATAGCTCTAAATGGAGATGCTTGTAAATTCTAGTTGTTTTTGGACCAAATTACTTACTTTTAAGATGTGGATTGAATGTCTTTTTTTAGAAATTCTCAAATAATACTTTTTGCCAAGGTTTATAACATTTTATTAATTATTATTTTAATAATTTTAATAATTATTATATTAATTATATATATATATATATATATATATATATATATTAATTATAATTATTAATTATGTTATGTTTTTCACTCTTGATGTTTTAGAGTTTCCCCTTCATTGCTGAGCACTTTTTTTCTGCATCGTGGCTGATTTGTAGAAAATTTTTGTGTTTTTGTCAATTTCCCATTCATTTCCTATGGGGGTCATTTTTGACCGAACACCAAAATCGTGACTAATTTTTTTACGACAACTTAGCATGCTCGGATCATGAACTCAATTTTTTTTGTGTTCACATACCAAATGCCAGAAAAGTCACCAAGTTTCGTAACTTGATGAAGCTGTGATTTTTAAAAATTCAAAACAGATTTTTTGTAATCTGAATTTATTGGATGTGTATAAAAGTGTGTTTCTATGTGTGTGTGTGTGGGTGGGTGTGAATTTTTTGCACTCTTGATGTTGTAGAGTGTCACCCCTTTACTGCGGTGTACTTTTTTTTAGAATCGTAGCCGATTTGCAGATTGTACAGACAAAAATTGGAGAATTTTTGTGTTTTTGTAAATTTCCCATTCATTTCCTATGGGTCGGTCATTTTTGACCGAAGACCACGAGTGTGACTATTTTTTTTACGACCACTTAGCATGCTCGGATCATGACCTCAATTTTTTTTTGTATTCACATATCTAATGCCATAAAAGTCACCAAGTATCATAACCTTCCGATGAAGCTGTGATTTTTAAAAATTCAAAACAGAAAATTATTCGGTCAGAAATTACCAAGGACCATCAGAGGGTGAGAGCAGCCGAAAAATGGAGCGCAAAACTAGAGGTATTTCGCATTTCATGGAAAGACAGTTCGATTGCGTACAGAAAGGCCTTAAAAGCTGCTAGATCTGCTTATTTTTCAAACCTATTAGAAGAAAATAAACAAAACCCTAGGTATTTATTTAATTGTGGCTAAACTAACGAAAAATAAATCTTCAACCCCAGATGTTTCCAAGCAGCACAGCAGTAATGACTTTATGAACTTCTTTACTAACAAGATTGATAATATCAGGGAGAAAATTATAACTATGCAACCGTCTACTACAGTATCGCATCAGGCAGTGCATTGTAGTGTCCTTGAAGAAAAATTTGATTCATTCGTTGGCGTTGCTATAGGAGAGGAAGGATTTACTAAACTCGTTAAATCGTCTAAATCGACAACATATATGTTAGACCCTACACCGACTAAGCTACTGAAATGCTCCCAGAGATCATAGATCCTCTTCTTAATATCATTAATTCGTCTTTGTCACTAGGATATGTACCGAAAACTTTTAAGCTACAGTAGCTATGATTAAACCGCTTGTTAAAAAAACGCAACTTGATCCTACAGAATTAGTCAATTACAGGCTGATCTCGAATCTACCTTTTCTGTCAAAGATACTAGAAAAGGCAGTATCCTCACAACTATGTTCCTTTTTAGAAAGAAATTATATCTGTGAAGATTTTCAGTCA
Source organism: Squalius cephalus (assembly GCF_949319135.1). Taxonomy (NCBI): domain Eukaryota; kingdom Metazoa; phylum Chordata; class Actinopteri; order Cypriniformes; family Leuciscidae; genus Squalius; species Squalius cephalus. The sequence continues at coordinate 25,723,362 of NC_137137.1, read as the reverse complement.
GTATTTAGACCGTACCATAGTACCGAGACAGCTCTCGTTAGAGTCACAAATGATTTGCTCCTATCATCCGATCGTGGTTGTATCTCGCTATTAGTGTTACTCGATCTTAGTGCTGCATTTGACACTATCGACCATAACATTCTTTTAAATAGACTCGAAAATTATGTTGGCATTAGTGGAATTGCACTAGCATGGTTTAAATCATACTTATCTGACCGTTATCAGTTTGTAGCAGTAAATGAAGAGATGTCTTATCGATCACAGGTTCAGTATGGCGTACCACAAGGCTCAGTACTAGGACTTCTGCTGTTCACTCTGTACATGCTACCCTTAGGAGATATCATTAGGAAGCATGGCATTAGTTTTCACTGTTATGCTGATGATACTCAGCTCTCTATTTCTTCAAAACCTAACGAAACTTACCAATTCACAAAATTAATGGAATGCATAGCTGATATAAAAAATTGGATGACTAGCAATTTCCTACTACTACTAAATTCTGAAAAAACAGAAATTCTAATTATTGGACAAAAAACTTCCTCACGTAATAACCTAGAATACTGTCTAACACTTGATGGCTACTCTGTTAAGTCTTCGTCGTCGGTTAGGAACCTGGGTGTGCTCTTTGATACCAATCTTTCATTTGAAAGTCACGTGTCTAGTATCTGTAAAACCGCATTCTTCCATCTTAAAAATATATCTAAATTACGCCATATGCTCTCAGTGACAAATGCGGAACAATTAGTTCATGCGTTCATGACCTCAAGGCTAGATTATTGTAATGCTCTACTGGGTGGTTGCCCTGCATGCTTAATAAACAAATTACAGCTGGTCCAAAACGCAGCAGTTCGAGTTCTTACCAGAACCAGGAAGTATGACCATATTAGCTGGGTTCTGTCAACACTGCATTGGCTCCCTATTAAACATCGCATCAATTTTAAAATATTGCTGATTACTTACAAATCACTAAATGCTAAGCTAAGTAAGTAGAGTGGTAATTTCTCAATTTAAATGGCAATGGTGAATTTATAATAATTTACACATTTATTTTATTTAAATGAGCATCTGTTTTTCGTGATATTAGCGAATCAATACTAATTAGTGATGTGGATGATTCATTCACTTAAGTCTACAATTCGTTCACAAACACTGATTTATTCCTCAAAGAAATACCACTAATTATAGCTAATATTTATAAGTAGAATAATGATAGATAATACTAACTATAGATAATAACTAGCCTAACTGAAATAAAATATTATAATAAACTGTTAAATTCCCGTAAAGTGAAGTCGATTAATTTATTGCCACACTGGCTTAGGCCTGCAGAAGTACAGTCATACAGTGGCTTAGCTGGTATGATTGTAAGGAATTTACAGTATTTTCAAAACATATATGGTACAACAATATATGGCAGCAACAATTATTTTAAAAGGAAAAAGTTAATAATATGTACATTTATATGCATATATATATATATATATATATATATATATATATATATATATATATATATATGGCAAATTAATTAATTAATATGAATTAATGGCAAATAAGATGGGAGTCGGGACAAAAGTATAACAAAGGAAGATGCACAAACAGTAGGAAGGATAAATTGCCAGGGAGGAAATATAACATATTTTACTATTACTAAGTCTGGGTTACACATGGTTAAAAATCAAGACTGGCACTTATGAAACATTATGGGTTTGCATGGAAATGGGTTATGTGATGAGTGTGATGTAAATGAAACTGCATCATCATGTATTTTTGTTGTGTATAGTAAATATGTGTATTGTGGGTTTTGATTTAATGTATTTAAATTTTATTTATTTTTTCATTTGGCTAGCATGCGCTCTAATTGATCCACGGGATTTAAAACTTCAGGTGCCCATGCAAGAAATACTGTTTGCTCTCCAGTACAGTAGATGGCGACATTTCTCTTAAAGAGTGGATCGCCTTTATACATGAAGAAGACTATTCTTGTTACACTGTTAACATGGCTGCCGCCTGTAACTTCCATGTGGTATTTGTTTGATCAGTTGATTGGGCTTTTGTAAACATTTTATCGTTAATTTCATTGTATCAAATTAGCGCTGGTATTTACGTAAAGGTGAATCTTACGTAGAGTACACAACTTTCAAAGCGACGACCGTCCAAACAAGCTGTCAGAATGCAACACGACGATGTAAGTAAAGCGCTACAAGAAAACATATTACGTTCAATTTATATATAAAATATATCTTATTTTATTGACAGTCAACACGGATGAATTTAATAATAACATTTTACTGAACCAGTAAAAATTGAAACAAAATCTTATCAAAATAATTCGTATTGTGATGTTTCTGTTTTTAGCAGTAAACACCGGTCGTTGTAATTGATAAAGGAATTTAATGACCTATAAATTAGTTTAATTTATGTTGTTTGAACATAAGCCTTGATATTGAATCATCTGTCTTTTAAAGGTTATTTGGGACCTTATCGGCAGTAAGAGTTTTTGTTCCTACAAAGTAAAGTAAGTATATGTGATTGTGCCTAATAATTTAACAAAGTTTTTCTTCTTTTTATGTGCATTCCCCAAATTGTGGAAGCCTATTCTAACTTTTTGATTTATTGTCATTGAAGAACGAAAACTCAACTGTTCTGTCGAAACGAATACAACATCACAGGCCTTTGCAATCGTTCATCATGTCCTCTTGCCAACAGTCAGTATGCTACTGTAAGAGAAGATAAAGGTATGATAATCATTTTAAAAACGTTTTTGCAACCCTATGGGCTTTAAACGTCAGCTAAATATGTAAACGCTAAATGTTTCTGAATATTTATTTCTTGATCTTTGCAACTGTTCTGTGTCATTAGGCCAGTGTTATCTTTACATGAAAGTTATTGAGAGAGCAGCATTCCCTGCTCGCATGTGGGAGAAGGTATGAGGATCAAAACGAGCAAGAAACATAAAGCATTTGATATCAGACGTTCACATTGAAATGTTTAATATGCTTGTGCTACTATACTTTAACTCTTTCTCAGGTGAAACTTGACAGAAACTATGCGAAGGCATTGGAACAGATTGATGAGAACCTTATTTATTGGCCGCGGTACATCAGACACAAGTGCAAACAGCGCTTGACAAAGATCACTCAGTATCTTATTCGAATCCGCAAACTCACACTGAAACGACAGTGAGTACCTTTCTTCAGTTCAATTGCTGCACTCAGTGCACCAATAGTGCAGTGCTGTGAATGTTCT